>NC_056744.1:267992519-268132939 GCF_019279795.1 Protopterus annectens | reverse complement strand
AGATGCTTCACATTCACCAAATGCACAGATATTGGCAACATTGTTGCAGACAGTTTAGGTGTAGGTATCCCCCCCCATTCTCCTACACAGGTGGAATTAGTTATCACAGATGACTGTAACCTCCCTATCATCTCACATGTCCAGGTAAGGGCCACCCTCAACATTGCAGAACACACAGCATCACTGTTACAAAATGGTATCCCTGGATGTGTGATACATTCACCCCTAGAGGACATAGCACCACATTACAGACTGATATTACACCCTGGCCATACTACAGGATATGTACCTGAACAGTGCCATACATACACAGTGGTCCCACACCAATGAGGAGGAACCTCTACTGCCCTGGGAACTATCGCACCATATGCATAACTGGCCTTGTGTTCTAATCTAAGGAAGTTTTAAGTATGGACGACATGTACAGCAATATTACATATGTATATATATCAGGACTATGTACACACAACCTATCTCATGGACATACCTATAGATAGTGAACTATGATACATTTGGAGGTTTCACAGTAAACACAGTATTGACCTGCTACTTTGCATTACCTGTGTTTGTGTCACCTGTTGCTGTGTCAGTGGTGCTACTTGCTGTTTGCTGCTGCTGCTGCTGGTTGTGTTGCTGGCTGTCTTTCTTTCTTTTTTTTTATTTTCTTCTCTCTCTCTCTCTCTCTCTTTCTCTGTCGGTTTTGTGCAATGAATGTATTGCATGTGTGTAGTGTTAGTACTGGATGCTTTTGTAGGTATCTGCATAGGTCCATGTGATGGCCTCTGCACCAATTGTAAGGCAGCATTTGCTAATTGCATGCAGCCAGTTGTGTACTGATTGCATGTCTCACTGTGATTTCAGGACAGTGCTATAAAAGGGTATGTGAGATAGGCGTTGCCCTTTCAGATTGTAAGGGCGTGGACCATGCTGGTATGCTGTCGACAGTGTTCTGTGAGTGTGAAGGTTAGTCAGTCTCTCATGCTTCGTGCTGTGTTGTAAATTCATGTTGCTGAATTTCTCTCACCTGTTCCCTGTAGTGAGTGTGTATGCATACTGACACCTTCAACTATATTTCATATGTATTTATATATATATATATATATATATATATATATATATATATATATATATATGTGTGTGTACATATACATACTTTCATATATGTACATTAGCTGACATTATTGGGTACAAGCTAACAATTAGCAGGGCTGTTTCCGTTAACACTAAACTAGTATGGGAATCCAGTAATTGGGACAGTAAAAGTCTACCTGACATGCTTTGGGTACTACACATCCTATATTGCCTTTATCTTCATACCTACTATTACATGTTCTAGTTATTTTAGCACTATGTTCCTGTATGAGAGTCATGGCTTAGTGGTAGGTCATACAGACTAGTGTTACAATGGTTTTGTGGTAGGGCCTAATAGTATGCTTTTATTTTGCTTTCAAATTGAGTACAGGGCCTATCAATCAAAGTGCTGGAGGCACCTTTAAGCAGTTAAAAGGGTTAGTAGGTCTCACAGGAGTCAGGCTGTGTTGCAGATTCTGGTTGCTGCATTTATCTTCACTGTTTCCTGTAGTGAGTGTGTATGGATACTGACACCTACCACTATATTTCATATGTATTAATATATCTATATATAGATGTATGTGTACATATACATACTTTCATATATGTACATTACCTTACATTATTATGCACAAGTTAACAATTAGCAGGGCTGTTTCTGTTAACACTAAACTAGTATGGGAATCCAGTAATTCAGGCATTAAAATTCTACCTGGCATGCTTTGGGTAGTACACATCCTATATTGCCTTTATATTGATTCCTACTATTACATGTTATATTTATTTTAGCACTATATTCTTGTCTGTGAGTCATGGCTTCGTGGTAGGTCATACAGACTATTATTGCCAAGATCCTGGGTTCGCGACTGGCAGTGGGAATTTATTTTTCTTTCAAACTGAGTATAGGACCTGTCAATCAAAAGTGCCAAAGAAGCACTTAAAACCAGGTGTGTGCTCGCATGCGCACTGGCGGTGAGCTACATGCACACAAGTGCACACCCGTGCTATTTTCTTTGAAAGAAAAGAAAAAGGGGTGACAGGAAAGTGGTGAAAAAGGGGTCACAAAGAGGGTAAAACAGTAGGGAAACAAGCTTGGAATTTGCAGGAAGGATGTAGGTGAGGCCCATAGCTGCCCATGTCTTTCTCAGCAACAGCTGTGCATTTGTATGCAATTTGGTGTGACATTTGGAACCTTCCACCCCTGAGAGAGGTGTCAGGACAGCATTAATACCTGTTGTACAGCCAATTGTAATTAACAGTTTCAATGTCCAGCGGACATGTGTGCAACATGGACAGCTATGTATGGGGCATAATTTTTTTGTGGGTACAGAGTGCCCTTTTTTTTTTTTTTATCAGGTGAGAGTGGTATGTCAGGTGAGGTAGTTGGTATAGCTGGGGAGGTAGGTTGGGTAGGTTAACAGACAAGACAGAAAAGACGCATACAGGGGCAGTGTATGACACATGTGGGGGGGTTACACAATTGACGGGGATGGAGGTTGGGATATCCAGGGCACATGAGCCCACAGATGGCAACAGTGGAACTGATATCCCCACCCATAGGCAGTTGCCACTGTTCCTTCACAGCCCAGGACGGGGCTGTGCTGGGGGCTGTGCAGGCGGGACAATGGGCATGGCCCATAAGCTGTGCCACCTGGGCCTCAAGCTGGCATAGGGGCCCAAGTACAGAGTCTTGGATCTCCCTTCGCACCACAGACCGGACACCTTGGAGGGTGAGTGGACGAGCTCCTCCTGCCACGCTTGCAGAGGGGGAGGGTCCAGCCTGGGCACTAGTGCCAGGTGCAGTCGCCAGCTGAGGTGGGAGAGGTGGGTCCGCTGGGACCTGCCTTCCCAAAAGTTCTAGGTTTGTGAGTATGTTATGTTAGTTTGGGTTAGTGGCATATTAATACATTCAAATTAGTTGTAACAGCATGCATTGGTATTCCCATTAAACAAACACCCAGGTATTAACACCATTGAACAACGGGCATATCAATATCACATGCATTATTTGAATGGAAATACACAATCAAACAACATGCAGGGTTGATTAATGGCAACAGGCCATCAGGTTTGCAGGTATGAACAGGGCACATGCAACAACAGACATGCATATATTTTTGAAACAGGACAAATGTCCATGGTTAATGAAATGTTCACATACCAATATTTAGTGAGTGTTTTAATTTGCAATTATAGGGTGGGGTGGAGAAAGAAAATGATGACACATTCATAAATTATACATTGATATACATTTGTAATAGGAACACAATTAACTTGTGGGTGATAGTTTAAAAGTGATTTTTAATTGACTGTCATGCTAGACCTGTTACAGATACATCACTATCCTAGTTATTTTGAATTTGATCAGATACATCATCCTGCTACACTTTGATGACAGGGCAGGGGACAACTATGGATGTTTAGTATGTCAGACAATCATTCATTCTATCTGCAAATTGTTGACTGTCATCACCATATACAGATTTTGGCCTGAACATTCAAGATACAGACACACTGAAATCAGTTTGGGATGTTAAGTTTTAATTCCCACATGCATTTAGTTCTGTAGAACCACACTGAAGCTTATATATTCAGGAGTTATTACTACTTTATTTATTGATACATGACCCTTTCTGTCACTCTCTCACACATCCTGCTATTTCACAGTTCAGATTGGTACTTCTAGGCTTTGTTCACATATTAGACCTGTGGTGATTCAAACATTTTCCAGCAGCCTCACTTCTGTCATGATTCAGCATTTCAACAGGGGATATATCTCACATGTGATTACCTCAGCTTCTGAAGCTGTACTCTTGAGACTACTGCAGGTTATACTACATTTAATTAATGGTGGGACATCTGTATTACAGCACTATTTATTTCTATCAATTATATTTCCAGTTTCACTTGCATACTGATGAACTTGCTGCAGCCATACCTGCAGACTTTCACTTGTTGCTTGCACATTCTATTACTTTTAATCAATACACTGCAGTGTTCTGCTACATGCTACACTATAATATTTATTTACAAGTACTAGGTGGGGTTACTAACTTGCATGGTGGAGCAGCCGCGCCAGCCTGCGGTCATATGCCCGTTGATTCATAGAGCGGACACCTGCAGCTATAATACAAAACAAGTAATATTGGAATACACATCTCCATGGTATCAGCTAGTTGAATTCCTTACATACATAAGTAAAATGTAACTTACTCAGTAGTGGGGCGTTGGGCATATCCCGGGCCTCCTGGATCCATTGGGTCAACTGGTCTTGTTTACGTCGCTTCAGGTCCGCATGGTGGTGACGGACCTGCTCACCAGTATGTGGAATCCCAGTAGCACTAGTGAGATCATGAGCCAACTGGTCCCATGCCTCCGCCCTGTACGCTCCCCATGAGACCTGGCCCTGTATGAGTTGGGCCTCATGATGGTGAAATAGGAGCCAGACCATGTATCTGGACTCCTCAATGCCCCACCGCTGTGCTCGAAAGCAACGTCCCTCCCCTACTCCACTCATTCTGCCTGCAGGTCTATTATACAATCGTTTCTGCTGTGTATTCCCGCCTACGGGGCTTATATATGCCGATTTTCCCACACATTTCTATGATTGGCCATTTTGGAATTGTATCTACTTCACAGAAACTGCTTTCTCATGCTCCATTTTGGATTACATCCTAAATATATGCTATTTCAGCATTTCTGAGTACTGCTGTCATGGCTTAGTGGTTTAGTACCTTGACTCTAGTGCATGGTATCCTGGGTTCGAATCTAACCACTGATTTTTAGTTTTTATGACTGTCTAGACATGAGTTCAGGACCTGTCAATCAAACATGCCAAAGGCACTTTTAAGCACTTAAAACCAGGTCTGCGCTCGTTTGCGGTTAGCTTGTGGGCGTGGTGCGCACCTCCGCGCAAACGGTGTGCGCTGGGTTAAACCTTAATTGGCTAGTAACACGCATGTTAAGCTAAGCACAGCTAGTTGCACACAGTTTGAGGCTGTTAAACCAGTGCTTAGCTACGGGCAAGCAATTTGCAGCCTGTGAAACACTACTCAGCTACGGGCACTCTGTCTCACTGCAGTTTAGCTATCAGTACATTTCTAAGTATTTTTATTATTGTATTACTTGGAAATATATGCTCCATTTCATTCCATTTTACAAAAGGAAATACTTTTACATTTGCACAATACTGTCAGGGGCCTTTTTAGTGCTTATTTACAAAAAAGAAGAGGTTGTTGTGTGGGCTTGAACATTGCCTACCTGCTCTTAAGCCAACAACTCTACCGCTATGCTCTTACTTCTTGGCTTACTTTGCATATTTAGTTCTTATATCCTTTCCCACTGATTGCTAACTGCAGTTGCACTAGTAGCACACCCGCGCACACGAGCGCATGCAGTAGCAAACATTTACGGGGTTTTAAAAAAAATAAAACAGTTTTCAATTTCATTTTATGACATCTGTTCACTTTTGACATTGCTGGTCTGTGGGGGCATGTATTGTGTAGTGTGCTTATTCACATTTCCATGGCCTCTCTCGTAGCTGTTTGATTTCTGCCATTACAGACTTCCAGGGGCGTGTCCGCTTGCAGGGCTTGGCCTACAGACACGCCCCCTGCTGTCTTACATGGACCGTGTAAGAGTTACAGTGTGATTCAGCATGCCTCATGCACCTCATGCATATGCATGACATGCTGACATCACACCATTTAACTGCAGCCTCCGTGTAAGTGTTATAACTCTTACACGGAGGCTTCCTGAATCCTGCTCTTAGTCTTTTAGGTGAATATTAGCACTGTTGTCTTCAGCCAGCTCAGCACATTTTTGAGTGTTTCTCTTAAGATTTCTGACCTAACTAAATATTCTTTACAGTTATCCTTTGCACAGAAAGCTATTTTAGTCTCCTATTTAGCTTTTGCAGACATGACTAGTTTCCTGATTTGTCTGTTGATACTAATGTGGGATTTTTTTTCCGTTGAGCACTCTCCCGGTTAGTTTTAGACAGAAATTTCTGCCTTCTGTTATATTGTCTGTTTATGATTCCGATCCTGCTAAATCGGCCATCAGTCCTGTGTTGGGCTGAATGCCCTCCCTGTACCTTCAGGTATACTGAGGGTTTCTCATCGTACTCAGTGGGGATCCTGGAACTAGCAATGGTATGGTGGGAGACTTTGCCTTCGGTCAAGCTGGACATGGAGTATCACAAATGAGTCTAGCCTGACCAATGCTCCTTCTCTACTCTCATCATAAAGCAGTAAAGTTTCCATGTTTTTCTATGTCCCTTGTTTCCTGGTGGGCCTGGTGATCAGAAGCATGTCTAACTTTATCTTTCTGTCTTTGTCTTGCAGCCTGATTGTTTCTTTTTGCCAAGAACTGAGGTCATTTTCTAGAAGCAAGTAGAACTCCATTCTTAGCCTCCTTCTTAGCCATCCAGTATTCCTTCATGGCCTAGTCTGTCTTTTCCATGTCCCACTTAATCCTGCACTCATCCTTTCCTTTACTTCCTCAGTCACCCCTTTTTAAGTACCTTTTTTCTATCACTTGCTTGGCCACATATTTGTTCTGTAGTCATCCCACATGCTGTTTTGAGGTGCTGCCATTTTTCTTCGTCTAAGTCTGTTTCTTCCTGTACTTGTCTTGGGGTAATTGAGGGCTGAGTACTAACTTGTTCATTCTCACCTTTAAATGTCTTCCATTAATGGGTGAATTTCAGATGGAAACATTCAGCATGATTTGGGGCATAGATCCCCACAGAAGCACAAGTAGATAATGCAATGGCCGGAGATAATGCATTGGCCAGAGGTCAGGATCAAACCTTGTAACTTGTGCATGGGGGCGAACACCTTAACCGCTTCGCTATCTGGTCTGACTCCTTCTCAGGGCAATAAAACTATACACCTTCAATCTGTTAAGCTTTCACCAGTGATGAGAATCAAACCCTGCAAATTGTGCTTGAAAGGTATATACCTTAACCACTGTACCATTGGCCTATCAGGTGAAAGCAAGTTTAAAAAAAGGGGTGTTCAGCTTCATGATTCTCCTTGCATATCAGTCTAGTCAGATGTATGGGCCAGTAGTTTCCTGGATCTATTGATGGCCCAGCCCTGTGCAAAGGGATAATTGTTGCTGTCCTTCACTCTACTGGAGCAAAGCCAGCCTGGAGACTGTGCTTAAATAGAGAACTGAATTGGTGTGCTAGACCATGTTTGCGCTATTTACAAGGCACCCTGAGATTCCATCAGGGTTCATAGATGCTGGGTCTCTAGCTTTAGAGAGTGCAGTGACGACTTCTTTTGTGATATCAGGCAAAGGAATCATAGGAGAAATTTCATCAGAAGTGACCTGTGGTGATAAAGGGGTGAACTTTTTGTTGAATGTAAATGCCAGCACCTTTACTATGTCTTTTTGGTCAATATTAGCACGGTTGTCTTCAGCCAGCTCAGCACGTTTTTGTGTGTTTCTCTTAAGATTTCTGACCTAACTAAAAATTCTTTACAGTTATCCTCTGCACAGAAAGCTATTTTAGTCTCCTATTTAGCTTTTGCAGACTTGACTAGTTTCCTGATTTGTCTGTTGATACTAATGTGGGATTTTTTTTCCGTTGAGCACTCTCCCGGTTAGTTTTACACAGAAATTTCTGCCTTCTGTTATATAGTCTGTTTATGATTCCAATCCTGCTAAATTGGCCATCAGTCCTGTGTTGGGCTGAATGCCCTCCCTATACCTTCAGGTATAGTGAGGGTTTCTCATCATACTCAGTGGGGATCCTGGAACTAGCAATGGTATGGTGGGAGACTTTGCCTTCGGTCAAGCTGGACATGGAGTATCACAAATGAGTCTAGCCTGACTCCTTCTCTACTCTCATCATAAAGCAGTAAAGTTTCCATGTTTTTCTATGTCCCTTGTTTCCTGGTGGGCCTGGTGATCAGAAGCATGTCTAACTTTATCTTTCTGTCTTTGTCTTGCAGCCTGATTGTTTCTTTTTGCCAAGAACTGAGGTCATTTTCTAGAAGCAAGTAGAACTCCATTCTTAGCCTCCTTCTTAGCCATCCAGTATTCCTTCATGGCCTAGTCTGTCTTTTCCATGTTCCACTTAATCCTGCACTCATCCTTTCCTTTACTTCCTCAGTCACCCCTTTTTAAGTACCTTTTTTCTATCACTTGCTTGGCCACATATTTGTTCTGTAGTCATCCCACATGCTGTTTTGAGGTGCTGCCATTTTTCTTCGTCTAAGTCTGTTTCTTCCTGTACTTGTCTTAGGGTAATTGAGCGTTGAGTACTATCTTGTTCATTCTCACCTTTTAAATGTCTTCCATTAATGGGTGAATTTCAGATGGAAACATTCAGCATGATTTGGGGGAAAGATCCCCACAGAAGCACAAGTAGATAATGCAATGGCTGGAGATAATGCATAGGCCGAAGGCCAGGATCAAACCTTGTACCTTGTGCATGGGAGGCGAACACCTTAACCACTTCGCTATCTGGTCTGACTCCCTCTCAGGGCAATAAAAATATACATCTTCAATCTGGTAAGCTTTCACCAGTGATGAGAATCAAACCCTGCACCTTGTGCTTGAAAAGTATACACCTTAACCACTGGACCATGGGCCTTTCAGGTGGAAACAAGCTTAAAAAAAGGGGTTTTCAGCTTCATGATTCTCCTTGCATATCAGTCCAGTCAGACGTATGGGTCAGTAGTTTCCTGGATCTGTTGATGGCCCAGCCCTGTGGAAAGGGATAATTGTTGCTGTCCTTCACTCTACTGCAGCAAAGCCTGCCTGGAGACTGTGCTTAAATAGAGAACTGAATTGGAGTGCTAGACCATGGTTGAGCTATTTACAAGGCGCCCTGGGATTCCATCAGGGTTCATAGATGCTGTGTCTCTAGATTTAGAGAGTGCAGTGACGACTTCTTTTGTGATATCAGGAAAAGGAATCATAGGAGAAATTTCATCAGAAGTGACTTGAGGTGATAAAGGGGTGAACTTTTTGTTGAATGTAAATGCCAGCACCTTTACTATGTCTTTTAGGTGAATATTAGCACTGTTGTCTTCAGCCAGCTCAGCACGTTTTTGAGTGTTTCTCTTAAGATTTCTGACCTAACTAAAAATTCTTTACAGTTATCTTTTGCACAGAAATCTGTTTTAGTCTCCTATTTAGCTTTTGCAGACTTGACTAGTTTCCTGATTTGTCTGTTGATACTAATGTGGGATTTTTTTTCCATTGAGCACTCTCCCGGTTAGTTTTAGACAGAAATTTCTGCCTTCTGTTATATAGTCTGTTTATGATTCCAATCCTGCTAAATCGGCCATCAGTCCTGTGTTGGGCTGAATGCCCTCCCTATACCTTCAGGTATACTGAGGGTTTCTCATCGTACTCAGTGGGGATCCTGGAACTAGCAATGGTATGGTGGGAGACTTTGCCTTCGGTCAAGCTGGACATGGAGTATCACAAATGAGTCTAGCCTGACCAATGCTCCTTCTCTACTCTCATCATAAAGCAGTAAAGTTTCCATGTTTTTCTATGTCCCTTGTTTCCTGGTGGGCCTGGTGATCAGAAGCATGTCTAACTTTATCTTTCTGTCTTTGTCTTGCAGCCTGATTGTTTCTTTTTGCCATGAACTGAGGTCATTTTCTAGAAGCAAGTAGAACTCCATTCTTAGCCTCCTTCTTAGCCATCCAGTATTCCTTCATGGCCTAGTCTGTCTTTTCCATGTCCCACTTAATCCTTCACTCATCCTTTCCTTTACTTCCTCAGTCACCCCTTTTTAAGTACCTTTTTTCTATCACTTGCTTGGCCACATATTTGTTCTGTAGTCATCCCACATGCTGTTATGAGGTGCTGCCATTTTTCTTCGTCTAAGTCTGTTTCTTCCTGTACTTGTCTTGGGGTAATTGAGCGTTGAGTACTATCTTGTTCATTCTCACCTTTTAAATGTCTTCCATTAATGGGTGAATTTCAGATGGAAACATTCAGCATGATTTGGGGCATAGATCCCCACAGAAGCACAAGTAGATAATGCAATGGCCGGAGATAATGCATAGGCCGCAGGCCAGGATCAAACCTTGTACCTTGTGCATGGGAGGCGAACACCTTAACCACTTCGCTATCTGGTCTGACTCCCTCTCAGGGCAATAAAATTATACATTTTCAATCTGCAAAGCTTTCACCAGTGATGAGATTCAACCCCTGCACCTTGTGCTTGAAAAGTATACACCTAAACCACTGGACCATTGGCCTTTCAGGTGAAAACAAGCTTAAAAAAAGGGGTTTTCAGCTTCATGATTCTCCTTGGATATCAGTCCAGTCAGACGTATGGGTCAGTAGTTTCCTGGATCTGTTGATGGCCCAGCCCTGTGGAAAGGGATAATTGTTGCTGTCCTTCACTCTACTGCAGCAAAGCCTGCCTGGAGACTGTACTTAAATAGAGAACTGAATTGGAGTGCTAGACCATGGTTGAGCTATTTACAAGGCACCCTGGGATTCCATCAGGGTTCATAGATGCTGTGTCTCTAGATTTAGAGAGTGCAGTGACGACTTCTTTTGTGATATCAGGCAAAGGAATCATAGGAGAAATTTCATCAGAAGTGACCTGAGGTGATAAAGGGGTGAACTTTTTGTTGAATGTAAATGTCAGCACCTTTACTATGTCTTTTAGGTGAATATTAGCACTGTTGTCTTCAGCCAGCTCAGCACGTTTTTGAGTGTTTCTCTTAAGATTTCTGACCTAACTAAAAATACTTTACAGTTATCCTTTTCATAGAAAGCTATTTTAGTCTCCTATTTAGCTTTTTCAGACTTGACTAGCTTCCTGATTTGTCTGTTGATACTAATGTGGGATTTTTTTTCCATTGAGCACTCTCCTGGTTAGTTTTAAACAGAAGTTTCTGCCTTCTGTTGTATAGTCTGTTTATGATTCAGATCCTTCTAAATCGGCCATTAGTCCTGTGTTGTGCTGAATGCCCTCCCTGTACCTTCAGGTATACTGAGTGTTTCTCATCATACTCAGTGGGCATCCTGGAGCTAGCAATGGTATGGTGAGAGACTTTGCCATCGGTCAGGCTGGACATGGAGAAGCACAAATGAGTCTAGCCTGACCAATGGTCCTTCTCTACTCTCATCATAAGGCAATAAAGTTTCCATGTTTTTCTATGTCCCTTGTTTCCTGGTGGGCCTGGTGATCAGAAGCATGTCTAACTTTATCTTTCTGTCTTTGTCTTGCAGCCTGATTGTTTCTTTTTGCCAAGTACTGAGGTCATTTTCTAGAAACAAGTAGAACTCCATTCTTAGCCATCCAGTATTCATTCTTGGCCTAGTCTGTCTTTTCCATCTCCCACTTAATCCTGCACTCATCCTTTCCTTTACTTCCTCAGTCACATTGTTTTAAGTACCTTATTTCTATCACTTGCTTGGCCACATATTTGTTATGTAGTCATCCCACATGCTGTTTTGATGTGCTGCCATTTTTCTTCATCTAAGTCTGTTTCTTCCTTTGTTTGTCTTGGGGTAATTTAGCGCTGAGTACTATCTTGTTCATTCTCACCTTTTAAATGTTTTCCATTAATGGGTGAATTTCAGATAAAAACATTCATTATGAATTGGGAGTAATATCCCCACAGAAGCACACGTAGATAATGCAATAAACAGAGATCAGGATCGAACCTTGCATTTTGTGCAGGGGAGGCAAACACCTTAACTGCTTTGCTACATGGTCTCACTCTCTTTCATGGCTATAAAAATATACATCTTCAATCTGTTAAGCTCTTGCCAGTGATGAGAAACAAACACTGCATCTTGTGCTTGAAAGATATATACATTAACCGCTGTACCATTGGCCTTTCCAGTGAAAATGAGTATAAAAAAGGGGTTTTCAGTTTCATGATTCTCCTTGCATATCAGTCTAATCAGACGTATGGGTCAGTAGTTTCCTGGGTCTATTGATGGCCAAGCCCTGTGCAAAGGGATAATTGTTGCTGTCCTTCACTCTACTGGAGCAAAGCCTGCCTGGAGACTGGCTTAAATAGAAACCTGAATTGGTGTGCTAGACCATGGTTGAGCTATTTACATCAGGATTTATAGATGCTGTGTCTCTAGCTTTAGAGAGTGCAGTGATGACTTCTTTTGTGATATCAGGCAAAGGAATCATAGGAGAAATTTCATCAGAAGTGACCTGAGTTGATAAAGTGGTGAACTTTTTGTTGAATGTAAATGCCAAAACCTTTACTATGTCTTTTAGGTGAATATTGGCACTGTCGTCTTCAGCCAGCTCAGCACTTTTTTGAGTGTTTCCCTTAAGATTTCTGACCTAATTAAAAATACTTTATAGTTATCCTTTGCATAGAAAGCTATTTTAGTATCCTATTTAGCTTTTGCAGACTTGACTAGTTTCCTGATTTGTCTGTTGATACTAATGTGGGATTTTCTTTCCGTTGAGCACTCTCCTGGTTAGTTTTAGGCAGAAATTTCTGCCTTCTGTTATATAGTCTGTTTATGATTCTGATCCTGCTAAATCGGCCTTCAGTCCTGTGTTGGGCTGAATGTCCTCCCTGTACCTTCAGGTATACTGAGTGTTTCTCATCGTACTCAGTGGGGATCCTGGAACTAGCAATGGTATGGTGGGAGACTTTGCCATCGGTCAGGCTGGACATGGAGTAGCACAAATGAGTCTAGCCTGACCAATGCTCCTTCTCTACTCTCATCATAAGGCAGTAAACATTCCATGTTTTTCTATGTCCCTTGTTTCCTGGTGGGCCTGGTGATCAGAAGCATGTCTAACTTTATCTTTCTGGCTTTGTCTTGCAGCCTGATTGTTTCTTTTTGCCAAGTACTGGGTTCATTTTCTAGAAGCAAGTAGAAATCCATTCTTAGCCTCCTTCTTAGACATCCAGTATTCCTTTGTGGTGCAAACTCTCTTTTCCATGTCACACTTAGTCCTGCACTCATCCTTTCCTTTACTTCCTCATTCACCTCTTTTCAAGTACCTGATTTCTATCACTTGCTTGGCCACATATTTGTTCTGTAGTCATCCCACTTGCTGTCTTGATGTGCTGCCATTTTTCTTCGTCTAAGTCTGTTTCTTGCTATACTTGTCTTGGGGTAATCGAGCGCTGAGTACTATCTTGTTCATTCTCACCTTTTAAATGCCTTCCATTAATGGGTGAATTTCAGATGGAAACATTCAGCATGATTTGGGGGAAAGACCCCCACAGAAGCACAAGCAGATAATGCAATGACCGGAGGTAATGCATTGGGCGAAGGTCATGATCATACCTTGTACCTGAGTAGTAACAAGAGCAAAAAATGCGCCAAAGCGGGTTTTATACAGGGGGACTTGAAAGAGCAAGAACTTTGCCCAAAACGGCCAATAGACTATCAGATTCTTGTGCTGGGAACACTCCTCCAGGAATAGGTAGGCATCTCTAAGCTCTCTACTGCCACTGGTGACAAAGAAGCCTCCCTTTATCCAAGAAAAGAAATGGGCAAGACAGGAACTTTCCAAAAGTCCTGAAGACAACAAAGCCTGTATTTGGACTACTCTAGGTCAGGATAGACTGGAAACAGGGATAATTTTTTTTTTCTTTTTTGCAACAAAAAGCAGGAAAATGCAATAAATATGTATCACAGGCTAGTGCACTTGAGTGTGTAGCCTCAACAGGTAAATGCAACAAACAGGACAAACTTTAAAGGTGCATGTGCAAAAGCAACTTTAAACAGTTTAAAACAGTTCAAGAAGCAGAAATACTTGCAGTTTTGCTAGATCGGACAGTTGCCCAGGTAGTAGCAGGATTAAAAAACACTTTTATCAGGTTAGCAGTCGCTCTTTTAGCCTCTCTGCTGCTAGCACCACTCTGCAGGACCACGAGGAACTTGGCTGAGTAGTAACAAGCGCAAAACCGTGCCAAAGCGGGTTTTATACAGGGGGACTTGAATGAGCTAGAAATTGGCCCAAAACAGCCAATAGACTATCATATTCTTGTGCTGGGAACACTCCTCCAGGGATAGATAGGCTGCTCTATGCTCTCCACTGCCACTGGTGAACAAAGAAGCCTCCATTTATCTAAGAAAGGAAATGGGCAACACAGGAACTTTCCAAAAGTCCAGAATACAGCAAAGCCTGTATTTGGACTACTCTAGGTCAGGAAAGACGGGAAACAAGGATATATATATTTTTTTTCTTCTTTTTTGCAACAAACAGCAGGAAAATGCAATAAATATGTAACACAGGCTAGCGCACTTGAGTGTGTAGCCTCAACAGGTAAATGCAACAAACAGGACAAACTTAAAAAGTGCAGGTGCAAAAACAACTTTAAACAGTTTAAAAGAGTTCAAGAAGCAGAAATACTTGCAGTTTAGCTAGATCGGACAGTTGCTCAGGTAGTAGCAGGAAAAAAAACACTTTTGTCAGGTTAGCAGTCGCTCTTTTAGCCTTTCTGCTGCTAGCACCACTCTGCAGGACCACGAGGAGCTTGGCTGAGTAGCAACAAGCCACAGCGGGATTTATACAGGGAGACTTGAAAGAGCTAGAAATTGGCCCAAAACGGCCAATAGACTATCAGATTCTTGTGCTGGGAACACTCCTCCAGGGATTGAAAGGCTGCTCTAAGCTCCCTTAGCTGTTGTATAGTCTGTTTATGATTCTGATCCTGCTAAATCGGCCATCAGTCCTGTGTTGGGTTGAATGCCCTCCCTGTACTTTCAGGTATACTGAGTGTTTCTCATCGTACTCAGTGGGGATCCTGGAACTAGCAATGGTATGGTGAGAGACTTTGCCATCGGTCAGGCTGGACATGGAGTAGCACAAATGAGTCTAGCCTGACCAATGCTCCTTCTCTACTCTCATCATAAGGCAGTAAAGTTTCCATATTTTTCTATGTACCTTGTTTCCTGGTGGGCCTGGTGATCAGAAGCATGTCTGACTTCATCTTTCTGTCTTTCTCATGAAGCCTGATTGTTTCTTTTTGCCAGGTACTGAGGTCCTTTTCTAGAAGCAAGTAGAACTCCATTCTTAGCCTCCTTCTTAGCCATCCAGTATTCCTTCGTGGCCTAGTCTGTCTTTTCCATGTCTCACTTAGTCCTGCACTCATTCTTTCCTTTACTTCCTCAGTCACCCCTTTTTAAGTACCTTATTTCTATCACTTGTTTGGCTGCATATTTGTTCTGTAGTCATCCCACATGTTGTTTTGAGGTGCTGCAATTTTAATTTGTCTAAGTCTGTTTCTTCCCCTACTTGTCTTGGGGTAATTGAGTGCTGAGTACTATCTTGTTCATTCTCAACTTTTAAATGTCTTCCATTAATGGGTGAATTTCAGATGGAAACATTCAGCATGATTTGGGGGAAGCACTCCCCACAGAACCACAAGTAGATAATGCAATGGCTGGAGATAATGCATTGGCCGGAGGTCAGGATCAATTCTTATGCATGGGAGACGAACACCTTATCCGCTTCACTATCTGATGTCCTTCGTGGTTCACTGTTGCAGTCATGACTGTAGGGTTCTTCCTGCCAGCAGCAGCCCCCGATCGGCCAGAGTCTGAAAGTTTGTATCGGGCGTCAGCTGAGGTCGCTTTTATCCTGAAGTCAATGCACCAGAATGTATAAAGACCTCAGCTGACACCATTTCCTCAGTCTTTCTTGCCGCGCGGTGCCCTTTGCAGTTCACTGATGCTGGTCTGCCTGTTCCTGTTTGTTTTTGGATTTAATCCCAGGATTTTCATTTTATAAGATAATTACCCCATTGGGGAGGTCTTTTTCTTACTCCAGTCAGATGTCTGAAAAAGTTAATAATTGTATTTCTTGTGGGAAGCAAATACCTCATAGGGATTTTCACTCTTACTGTATTCCCTGCCCTGGTCCTGACCACAATGTTGCTAATTGTGCGTTTTGTGCTAGATTTAATCAGTGTACTATTAGGCGTAGATATAACTTTGCCTTTTACTATTTTGGAAAAAGGTTTAATTATAACATGTCTTCGGATTCTTTTCCGGCTTCTGGTGTGTGTAAGAGGTGCAAGGATGCAGACAGGCCTCCGAGGTCCACAGCAAAGGATGTTACTCAGTTATTGACAGTTGCTGGTTCATCGGTCGTCAGTGAGGCGGCACCTTTGCAGCCCCTGTTGTCCGCCTCTTTTGAACCAATTGCCTGTACCAACTCCAGTGTGGAGCTGATGGAGTCTTCAGAATTGCCAGGGACTGGACCTTCGGATACTGCTCCCTCAGTTGGGTCTGGAGCCGGTAGGCAGGTGCCGGCTTCTGAGGGAGTTCTCAGGCCTTTGCTGCTTCCTGTAAATGTGGATTCAGTTTTACATTCAAAGACAAAGTCTAAGGCTCCAGCTAAAGTGAAATGGCAAGCACAGGCACCTTTTGATCAGGGTCCTAAGACTCAGAGGCAGATGCTTAGGGTGGCTGAAGATCTCTTAACTATGATCAGGGGTTCACATCCCCCTCTTGACAAGAAGCCTAGATTACAGTTCGATTATAATTCTTCAGACCAAATTTCTGTTTCTTCTGCTTCTTCCCTTGAGCAGGATTATTATTTTCCTCCTTATGAGGATTCTGATGCTGAAGATTCCTTTCCTTCATCCTCTCCTCCTGAGGATTATTCTTTTGGTGAAACTTTGCATGATATGAGGGTGCATTTTCACTGGGAAGGGCAGGAATTTTCTGAATCCAAGAAAAGGCTTAGGGATTTTTTTCTTCTCCCACAGCATAGGCCTCTGGCTATTCCCCCTGTCTTGGACATTGTAGATGATGTTTTTTCAGAAGCTTCTCTCTCTGCTGATTCTTTTCCCCCTGCTCCGGTCAAACCGGATAGGTATTATAGGGTTCCAGATTCTCACATGTTTCTTTTTAAGAATCTTTCACCTGATCCGGAAACAATTTCTCAGGGTCCTAAGGGTGTTAAAGTGGCCTCAGCTAAAAATCCTATTCCCTCTGACAGAGAGTCCAGGGCTTTGGAGAGATGGGGTAAAAAAGTTTATACTACTGCTACATTGTCTATTAGGGCTTTGAACTGTCAATTTCATATGCTGAAGTATCAGCAATACCCTTTGTCTGTATTTAAACAAAATATGTCAGCTGTTTCTATTGGTGTGGATAATCAGGAGTTACAGGATTTATTGCATGCTATTGAACAAGTGGGTAAACATACCCTGCATTGTGGTTTTGATTCTTTGGAAGCTTCTTGTAGGGCTGCAACAACTGGTGCAGTTATTAGAAGACATGCTTGGTTAAAGGAACAAAGCTTGCCTGATCAGGTTAAAGCCAAACTTTTGGATGCTCCTTTGCAGCACGATGTTCTGTTTGGGTCCAAAGCTGAAGAGGCATTAAAGAAAATGGAGGACAAAGCCAAATCTATGCAGATTGTTAAGGATTTTCTACAGGTGTGACCTCCTAGATTTAGCATACACTGGCTAGCTAAACCTTGGTCCTTTCAGGGCTCGGACAGGTCTCAGAGAGTCAGATTCAGGCATTCCAGAGGTAGGGGACAGGCACAGACCCATTTTAGGAATAGGCAGTGGAGTGCCCCCTCTCCCAAGGGAGGTGAAGATAAGTCTCAACCCTACTGAAAACAGTCTTTATGACTCTCCCTTTCTGGTTCCAGAGGCTTCTCTCTTGGAAGCACCTTTGGGAGGAAGGATTTCTCTTTTTTATCAAAATTGGAGCCACATAACCCGGGACAAATGGGTTCTGGACATAGTCTCAAGAGGTTACAGATTTCATTTCCACACCTTGCCAAAACCAAATCATCAGTGGGCAGAGGTGCAACAGCAGGTTCAGTCCCTCCTGACTATGAGGGCCATATAATTGGTACCAAATTTAGAAATAGGGCAAGGTTTTTATTCCAGACTTTTCCTGGTTCCCAGGAAGGAAAATTTGTGGAGACCAATCCTGGACCTTTCTGTACTAAACACCTTCCTAGATATACCAAAATTCAAGATGCTCACTCTGCAGCAGCTGCTGCCTATGTTGGGCAAGAACGCTTGGATGTTGACTTTGGACTTAAAAGAAGCTTACCTGCATATTCCTATAAGGCAAGAGTGCAGAAGGCATCTGCATTTCAAAGTGGGTTTGAAGCATTATCAGTTCTCTGTGCTGCCCTTTGGCTTATCTACTGCACCCAGGGTCTTTACAAAGTGCCTGGCACCAGTAATGGCATTTTGCAGACAGAAGGGGATTCAAATATACCCTTATCTGGACGACTGTCTTATTCAAGAGGATGACAAAGACACTCTACTTTGGCATCTAGCTTTTGTGCAGCATCTTCTTCAGTACCTCGGTTTCACAGTGAATCTAAAGAAATCAAATCTGGTACCCACACAGCAGATTACTTTCCTGGATGCTATTCTGAGTACTACAATCCAGATGGCTTCCTTGACACCAGACAAAAAAGTGCAACTGGCTTCTTCTTTCCGACACCTGGCTTCAATGAAACAACTGACTGCAAGAAAAAGTCTGCAGGCTTTGGGTTACATGGCTTCCTGCATTATACTAATACCATATGCAAGACTGCATATGAGGAAACTGCAGTGGTACCTCAAGAGTGTATGGTCTCAGCATTACCACAGTTTGGAAACAGTGATCATGATTTTGCCTTGTCTCCAGCAAGAGTTTCTTTGGTGGGCCGAAGCCTGTCTACAGAACAAGGGGAAGCCTCTTTGTCCTCCACCGACCAACCAGGTTCTGATGACGGATGCTTCAGATTATGCCTGGGGAGCCCACATGCATGGGAGATGTCTTCAGGGTGTTTGGACAAAGGAGAAAACACACCTGCACATAAATTTGAAGGAGATGCTAGCTGTACAGAATGCCCTGATAGCCTTCAGGGACCTTCTTCTACCAGGACAATTGTTGATACAGACAGACAACACTACAGTGATGTGGTACACAAACAGGCAGGGGAGCTCTCACTCTTACCCCCTGTGCAGATTATCCATGACTCTATGGTACACTGCTCTGACCTGCAGTGTCGACTTACAAGCGCAATTCCTGCCAGGAAAAGACAACACTCTGGCAGATACATTGAGCAGACACATTTTGGATCCACACGAATAGATGCTGGATGTTCGGATATTCAGGATGATTATAAAGGCATGGGGATGTCCGTCCGGACATAGATCTCTTTGCATCCCCTCAGAATCATCAACTTCCGGGGGGGGGGGGGGCGTGGCTAGGATGTAGACTGGTTGGCAGCATCTTTTCTCAGCCCTGCACTCAAAATATATTTCTGACAGGAATTTTTAAAAACTAGATATTGTAGACAAACCTATTTTGTTGAATTACTTCTACTAATATCACTAGAAGTCTACAGTGCAAAAACATTGGCTTTAAACATTATTTTTCCTGTCCAAAACAAGAAGGAAGGTATCTGAATCTACTGAAAATGAGCTTTTCTAAGCATATCACACAGGACCAGACGATGAAAAAGGAGATACAGTCTTTATTAAATGCTATACAAGACTTGTCAGTGAAATTTGACAAAATGAATACCAAACTGGACACTTTTGAGGAGAGATCTACAAAACAAATACAGCAACTACAAGAAATAATGATGCAACAGAAGTCTCAAATAGCTGACATAGAGAGATCCTTAAATGATACCGAGGGCAGACTCTCAGAACAAGATCTTCAGCTACATTTTTTATCACAACAAAATGCTTCATTACAAAATAAAATAGAGGATCTAGAGAACAAGTCCAGACGAAATAACCTTCGCATCTATGGGCTACCAGAAAAAACAGAGGGAAATAACATGGTGACTTTCCTTACTACCTGGTTACCAGAAGTTTTTAAATTGCCTGAAGCTCTTTATTATGGAATTGAAAGAGCCCACAGATCCTTAAGAGCTGCTTCATCAACCATCAAATCAAAAAAATCACCCGAGATCAATAATAGTAAAGTTTTTTCATCACAGGACAAGGAACTTATTTTAAAAACAGCATGGTCAACTTCTCCAGTTAAATACAAAGACAACATAATCAGATTTGATAATGATTATTCTGCTGGAGTTATAACTGCAAGAAAAGAATGCCTCCCTCTGATAAAGGAATTGAAAAAAAGACAACTTAAAGTCCACTTGCTGTTTCCTGCAAGAATAAAAATATTTTTTACTGACGGTCCTAAAACTTTTGACACTCTGCAAGCAACAGTTTATTATCTTTTAGCTAATAAAACCTTGGATAATGTGGAAGAAATGGATTTCTCCCAATTTGGGGTTAAGCATCACTTAGAAAAAAATGAATGGAGCACTGCTGACAAGAAGAAGAGGAAACGATAAAAGACATATGAAAAACACAAACATTATTGTCTTCTATTTGCTCTGTAAGGCAAAAAAGTTCTTTGAAAGCATTCATGCTTTATACATGTGTCAGTCTTTGAAACAATATAAATACAAGATAAGCAGGACATTTTATAACTAAAGGAAACAACCCTAAAGAAAGCAAGGTAACATATATTTTTCTATTACAGTGTAAATACTTACAGTCATGATTTTTCTAACTCTAAATGATGTTTAGATAGTTCATTTATAAATTACCTGCCTTTTACTGCTAGTATAGAATATGATGTATTTACACTGACATATTAATGTGGTGTTTTTAAATGAGCATGATTCCTTTTTATATTATTTACACTAAGCTGCATGAAATATCTAAACTGATGTATTTAATACACATAATAATATATAAAAACTGATAGTAATAACTGTCAAAAAGTGCCTTGAAAAGTAATTATCTATTCTTTGATGCTAAAAGTGCCTTTTTGACTAACAAACAACTGTTTGGCTTGTATATCTGCCCTTAATGTTAAGAAAACTAATAGAAGTTTAATAAGCTGGTGTTCAGTTTAAAAAAAGCCCTAAAAACGTCACTTACTTTGTTTTTGTCTTCCCGCCATGGTCACGAGCTGGGAACTCTTGTTTTACCACCCCTGAATGAAGGTTCTTCAGTTAGAATCTATTACAGTGTGTTAAACCTTCTAACAGCACAAAATGAAAGTAAACAGTCATGAGTGATGTCAGCACTAAAACAAGACATTATGGGTGTGGTGTCAGCTCCTAAGCTACTTAAAGTAACCAGCACACTATTTATGAGATGGCAAAGTGCTTTTACAGTTTTAACAAATATTAAAAGTACACTGAAGTACCTAACGAATTTAGAAGGTATCAACACATACATGACATTTTATTATATTGTGATATTTGTTATTCATTTTGAATTGTACACATAAACAGCACACAAAGCTTAAAAAGAAGCATATCACTTGGAAGAAACTGTATGAATAGTTAACACATGCAGACTTTACTATAATCTTTTCTGATAAGATCACACACATAAATTACTATAACTTAACTTAATTTTATAAAAATTTAATATATTTAAGTCCTTGACTGGAACTATATAACATATTTGTAAACACACTGCAGCTAGTGTACTCAACCTTAAGGATAGTAAGTCAATTAAAGTTCATGAATGTAGCTATGTGTTATTAGGCATTTTAAGGGTAAAAAGGAGTTGTTGTTTAATTATCAAGATACACTGTAAATATTAAATTGTTCAAGTAGCACAATCATTAAGCAGTAATGAGCAAGAAAAAATCTCAGTCTTGCTTATGATATTGTTTTATATATATATATATATATATATATATATATATATATATATATATACAGGAAAGAACTGCTGAATTATAAGTATGCTTTTATTAAAGGCAAGTTATATTAATATTGAACTTCCTCGCTGAAAATGAATGGTTGTGTAGAGACACAGTAACTCCCATTATATAACCAAGGCGAAAGAGATTGTCTTGTATGTCTAAACTGATCAGCCTTGAACCTTCGATTGCAAACAGACATGCAACATACTTTTACTTATAATACTGAATACATATTATATAACATCACAAACGCTAAAGCCATTGTCAGCTACATCTCATATCAATCAGCATTAAAATATGATTTGAATAGCATAGGCATTTACTAACATATTGCTGTTGGTACCTGATATGCATATAAATAACAGGTCTAATTTCTGTCTATGAAAGTAAATACCAGGCTGTGTGCATTTGTTAATTATTAAACAAGAGCGTGCTATCTATTCTTTTTAATATCCTATAGGTATGTACTTGTTAGAGACACACACATGCTGCAAAGCTGCTAGATATTGCATATTCATTAGTATATTTCTGACTGCAGTGTTATAAATATATGGTGTGGACCACTTGAGTTGAGAATATGTCTCTATATTGGGCATGTTCTCTGTTTGAACGTTGTATATTATCTATAATATGATATGGAGTACCCTCACTAAATTCAAAGGAGCCACAATAGAAACAAATATTTATTAAAAATGGAGAATAGAAGGATGAAGAGAAAAATGAAGGAAAATGGTTGATGGTCATATAAGGTTATCTTTTCCTGTGTATGTAGAAGAGGTGACAGTAATAAGTACCAAACAATTGTGTTATAGCATATTTAAAGCCTACTTTGCTTCTCATATTTTCCAACCTTACAGTTATAACGCTGCAGATAAATCCTGTAATATCATAAGGAGTATGAGTTGCTATTTGACATATGACATATGTGGTACACTAGCGATGAAATATGCCAGTGGCACTAATAAATATATAGGAATTGCTAAGAAATATAGGGCAGGATTCACAAAGCCTCTGTGTAAGAGTTATAACTCTTACACGGAGGCTGCAGTTAAACGGAGTGATGTCAGCATGCTTTACATATTCATGAGAGCATGCTGAATCACACCTAAGGCTAACACGGTCCGTGTAAGACAGGAGGGGGCATGTCCGTAGGCCGAGCCCTGTAAGCGGACACGCCCCTAGAAGAGTAAAAGTGCCAAAAGTAAACACCCATGACAGAGTCCACGGAAATGTGAATAAACACAACACAACACATGCCCCCACAGACTATGAACAGAAAATATATAAATAAACATGTTATATATTTTTTTTAAATTGTAAAAATGTTTAACCGTGAGTTCGCTCGTTTGTGCGGGCGTGCCCGTAGCGTAGCTACAGTTAGCATTCAGTGGAAAAGCATATAAGAACTAAATATGCAAAGTAAGCCAAGAAGCGGTAGAGATGTTGGCTTAAGAGCAGGCATTCATGGTTCGAGCCCCCACAACACCAATTTCTATTTTTAGCAAAATAAGCACGAAACAAGTCCCTGACAAATATGTACACATAAAACCACATTTTATGTAAAATGTAATGAAATAGCCCATTTATATTGAAGAAATGTGAGGTAACAAAAGAATAAAAAAATGCCAGATGTGCCCCTAGCTGAGCTACAGTTTAACAGGGTGAGTGCATCTGCCCGTACATGAGCAGTGGTTTAACTGGTGCAAAATGAGTGCCCGTAGCTGAGCAGTGGTTTAACACACTGAATCTAAGTGCCCCTAGCTCAGCTGAGCATAATATGCGTGCCGATAGCCAAATGAGGCTTAAACCAGCGTACCCCATTTGCGCGGAGCTGCGCACCGCGCAAACAAGCTAACCGACGGGCAACGTTGAGCAAGCCGTTTCAAAACTGCCTTTACACAGACACGCCCCTCAGCATGTCTAGACAGTCATGAAAAATAAAAAAGTAGTGGCCAGGCTCGAACCCAGAATACTATACACCATAGTCAAGGTACCAAACCACTAAGCCATGACAGCAGTACCTATAAATGCAATAATAGCTAATATATAGGAATGAATACAAACTGGAGCATGCCAATGCAGGTTTACTGAAGTTGATACAATTCCAAAATGGCCAATCACAGATATGTGCAGGAAAAACGGACTATGTAAGCCCCATAGGCGGGAATACACAGCATAAACGATTGTAGAACTGAACTGCAGGCAGAATGACAGGAGTATGAGAGGGTAGTTGCTTTCGAGCACAGAGGTGGGGCATTGAGGAGTCCAGGTACATGGTCTGGCTCCTATTCCACAATCATGAGGCCCAACTCATGCAGGGCCAGGTCCTCTGGGGAGCATACAGGGCTGAGGCGTGGGACCGGTTGGCTCATGATCTCACCAGTGCCACAGGGATTCCAAGGACTGGTGAGCAGGTCCGTCACCATCATGCGGACCTGAAGAGACACAAGCAGGACCAACTGAACCTTTGGATCCAGGAGGCCCGGCAAATGCCCAACGCCCCACTACTGAGTAAGTTACATTTAATTATGTATGTAAGAAATTAAACTAGCTGATATTATGGAGATGTGTATTCCAATATTACTTCATTTATATTACAGCTGCAGGTGTCCGTTCTGCGAACCGCAGAGCCTATGGCGATAGGCTGGTGCGGTTGCGCCACCAGGCAGGTCAGTAATCCACTACCAGTAACTGTAAAGAAATATAAAAGTATGACAGTCAGCAAAAGAGTGCAGTGTAGTCACTAAGGAATAAAATGTGCAAGTAACAGTGTGAAAGTGTCTGCAAGTATTGCTTGATTACAAAAGTGTGTTGCAGCCTGTAAGCCAAACAGAAAAATGAAAATGTCTGACATAAATTCTGAAATAAAATGCCCCACCTGTAAGAAAATAGTACACAACCTGCAGCAGGCTGAAAAGTATAGCTGCAGAAGATGATGAAATCACATGTGTGAAATATATCCCTGTTGAAATACTGAAACATGACAGAAGTGAGACTGCTGGAAAGGATTGTAATAACTACAGGTAAAACATGTCAATAAAGCCTAGAAGTAAGTAGCATCCTGAATAGTAAAATGAAAACAAGTGAGAGAGTGTGAGAAAGTGTCATGAATCCAGCAATGCAGTAGTAATAACCCCTGAATAAAGTATACTGCAGTCAAGACAGAATGAAATGCATGTGAGAATCAAAACCAAACAGCGAAATCTGTTCAAAGTGTTGCTGCATCTGGAATGTGTATCCCAAAATCTGGATATGTTGCTCTCAGTCTGCAATATGCAGATAGTATGATTGTCTGATATACCAAACATCCACACTTGTCTACAGCTATATAAAGCAAATGTAGCAGGATCATGTAGCTGAACAAAGCTAGATATGAATGTGTATGAAGAACAATAAAATGTATATTGATGTTGCAGTAACAGTCCTATCACCAAGTTGAAATAGTTATCATATAAGAAACTGTAGTTAGAACAGTAGTGTGTATATATCTGTAGCTATTAGAAATGTGCAGCATATGTATTGGTATTTGAAGGTGTTAATATTATTTTCTTCACCCCACCCTATAACCACATATAACCCATTCCACGTGAAAATGGTATGTGCAATCACAATTAACACCTCTTGACATTTGTCCTGTTGGGTCATATATATTTGCATGTCCGTTGATGCATCTGCCCTGTTCATACATCCAAACCTGATGGCCTGTTGCCATCAATTAATCCTGCATGTTGTTGGACTGTGTATTGCTGTTCAAATTATGCATGAGTTATGCACGCTGTTCAATGACGTGAATATCTGGGTGTTTGGTTAATGGGAATACTAATGCATGCTGTTACAACTAATTGTGAATGGTATTATATGTCACTAACCCAAACTGTCATGACATAATGCAAAACATAGGACGACAGGGAAGGCGGATTCCAGCGGACCCAACTCTCCCACCTCAGCTGGCGAGTGCACCTGGCACTAGTGCCGAGTCTGGACCCTCCTCCCATGGCCCTGTGCCACCTGCGGGTGGAAGCGCTGCAGGGGATGAGGCTCGCCCCCCTCTGCAAGTGTGGCTGGAGGAGAACCACCACTCACTCTCCGTAGCGTCCGGACTGTGGTGTGTAGGGAGATTCGGGACTCTGTTCTCGAGCCCCTACGCCAGGTTGAGGCACGGGTGGCACAACTTACGGGCATGCCTGTTGCCCAGCCTACACAGCCCCCAGCACAGCCCTGTCCTGGGCAATGAAGGAACAGTGGCAACTGCCTATGGGTGGGGATATCAGTTCCACTGTTGCCATCTGTGGGCTCATGGGCTCTGGATATCCAAACCTCTGTCCCTGTCAGTTGTGTAACCCCCCCCACATGTGTCATACATCGCCCCTGTATGCGTCTTGTTTATCTTGTCTGTTTACCTACCCAACCTACCTCCCCAGCTGTACCAACTTCCTTCATCTGACATACCACTCTCACCTGAAAAAAAAAAGGGCACTCTGTACCCACAAAAAAATTACGCCCCATACATAGCTGACATTCCACACATATGTCTACCAGACATGGAAACTATCAATTACAATTGGCTGTACAACAAGTATTATTGTTGTCCTGACAATTCTCTCAGGGGTGGAAGGTTTCAAATGTCACACCAAATTACATACATATGCACAGCTGTTGCTGATGAAGAAATGGGCAGCTATGGGCCTTACCTACATCCCTCCTGCAAATCCCAAGCTTGTTTCCCTACTGTCTTACCCTCTTTGTGACCCCTTTTTCACCACTTTCCTGTCTCCCCATTTTCATTTCTTTCAAAGAAAATAGCGCGGGTGTGCGCCAAAGTAAGCACTGTTAAGCGGTTGTAAGCGGGTGTGTTCGTGTGTGCGCAGAGCTAAACGCCAGTGCGCATGCGTGAGCTGCGTGCAAACCAGCGCTAACCCGTTTACAACTGCTTAAAAGTGCCTTAGTCACTTTGATTGACAGGTCATGTAGTCAGTTCAGAAGCAAAATAAAATCCCACTGGCAGTCCCAAACCCAGGACCTTGGAAACAGTAATTTGTATGACTTACCACTAAGCCATGACTCTTATACAACAACATTGTGCTAAAATAAATATATCATGTAATAGTAGGAATGAATGTAAAGGGAATATAGGATGTGTAGTACACAAAGCATGTCATTTAGAATTACTGTTAAAACTAGTGGATTTCCATAATAGTAGTGTGTGAACAGAAACAGCCATGCTAGTTGGTAGCTAGTAGGCAATAATGTCACTGTAGCACCTTGCAAGCTACACACATACTCACAGCAGGATAATCACTGCCCATACCCCACAACCTCTTACAGGAACACATCCGGACCAAGTAATAAAATATGTGGAGCAAAGGCCCAAAACCAGGGATACATTACAAATAATGTTACAACAAACGCAGACAGTTCGGAGAGTAACAGGGTCTGCATTTTGTGGGATGTTTGGAAGGGTATGAAGTCTGAAACTTGAATGTTTGTCACTATATTCTGACTTGAGCCCAGAGTGATTGCCAGAAAAAGCTGTGCATGAGATATTGACCAAAATATGAGGCAGAAATGTGGACAACCTGCAAATATTTGTACACATGAGAGGTCTGACACCACCATATTTGAATAGTTAAGAGCCTAGACATAGCAACAGTGAATGACTTACAGGGATGCCCCACAGACTCCATGTGAAATGTACAAACAGTAGGCAGAAAGGTGTAACAACACATGCAATGGTAACTATAGAGTCCTGAAAGTATTCACCACTTGCATGGCAGAATAAGTGTAGTAATACATATGCTCATGCTAACCCACAGTCACAACTGCAGCATACCAGACAATTTAATGGGTGTACCCCACTGATATGTACCATTCCATGAGGCAGATAACAGATTAACCTGAGAGTCTCTGGGGCCTGCTCAGCAGCATACTCAAATACCCTAATAGATGTCAAGGCCCACACCATGGCCAGACCACACTGCATGCTGTAACACCCTAGCAGATATAGCAAGCATTCCAAGGTGTGAATGTACATGGAAAATAGGAAAGCTACAGCAGCACACTACAGTCAGGACACCTAGCAGGCATACAAGTAGTGACTGTAAAGGGCAAATATTGAAGCCTTAGCAACAAAGTGCAAGCAAAAGTGAAAGGAAAGCACACACACACACATTAACAGTAGTAGTAGTTGTAGGTGTCAGTGTACACACACAGTTAGTACAGGAAACTGGAGAAATGAATGGAGGAATGTTACTCTACAACACAGCTGGAAATATGAGAAAGATACCAACCTTTACACTCACAGAACATTGTCCACAGCATACCAGCATGGTCCCTGCCCTTAAAATCTGAAAGGGCTACGCATATCTCACATACCTTTTTATAGCACTGTTCTGAAATCACAGTGAGAACTGCAATCAGTACACAACTGGCTGCATGCAATTAGCAAATGCTGGCTTAACAATTGGTGCAGAGGCCATCACATGGGCATATGCAGATACCTACAAAAGTATGCTGTACTCCCAGTCCACACATGCAATACTTTCATTGCACCCTGAGGAGGACGTGAGAGACAGACAGACAGACAGAGAGAGAGACAGAGACAGAAAAAATTGAAATTAAGCAGACACAAACAAAACTGTTCAGCAACAGCCACCTGAAAGCTGACAACTTGGAAGTGGAGCAGCAGGACAGAAAACCAGACGGCAACACAAGCAGCTGGGACACACACAGGTAATGTAAAGTAATACTATAAAGGTCTACATACTGTGAATCCTCCATATGTGTCATTGGTCTGTATCCATATGTATATGAAGATGTGTAAAGGGCAGGGGACATACAGCAACTATCAGTGAAGGCTGTACATACATTTGTATGTGAGAGCATCTATGTGCACATATCAATGTAGGTTGACTGTAGGTTGTAGTGCAATGTACAAAGTAGGTTTCACAGTTATGTATATTTAGCAGTATGTTAGTGTGTGTATACAGTATGGTAGACAAACATGTTGATATACCTGTCTATCATATGGATACATATGTATGTCAAAATATGTATGTATGTATGTATGTATATATATATATATATATATATATATATATATATATATATATATATACACAGAGAGAGAGAGAGAGATGTATATAAATTCTGAGTGAGGCACATGTGTACAGATGTATTGCAACAGGTGCCTGGTGACAAAGGCATGGAGTGAACACCAGTGTCAAAACCAGAATACCATACCACATTTCAAATCACCTACACCAGTAACCACCAGATATGTGATTGGCTGCCCACTACTGCATGTGTCAGGGGTGAACAGTGTCATAAATGTGTACAATAGTGGCCCCAATGATATTCACAGTGGCACACTATTCCTGGAATACCTGCACATGGTATGTGTCAGCAGACATGGTGTGTCAGCTATGGACATGTAGGTCGGTGTACCCTTCCACATCACATAATGGATGTCATGGTATGGACCTCACATGACAGCTACAGATATGGAGAAGGACACAGTGACATGTACAACACTGGGACAATGCACTCAAACACATTACCAATGCACAGTGACTGACAACGCCACAGAGTACACATATACTACCCACATAGAGGTTACCACTCCCGGATTTACATACGTAAGTCACACCCATGACAGATGTCCAACAACCATAGTAACACCTCACACCATCCACAACCTAAATGACTGCTGTGTGTCGTCCATGCCACTGCAATAGAGAGCACATGTGGAGGTAAAAGTTCCTACCCACAGATAAGACATACCCTGCAATAAACCACAGTGTTAAGAAGCAAGACTCCCCATGAGTACATGTCACACATACCCCTGCTGAATGTTAGTCAGATAGGTAATATGCCATATGAGTCACCCTGTGTAACTGTGTGACAGCAGCAGGTACCATCACAGCACATGTGTCACAATGGTCAGGGTAGCAGAACAGTATGCTGCTGTAGTCCCAGGGGCAATAGCATATTGTATAGTATTGTATTGTAATGTAATGTATTGTGTTGTATTGTATTGGTATGTTGAGGTGCCTCCTTCATGGAGTGGAACCACTGCTGCTGTGCGCCAGTGTACAGGTACATATCCTGTAGTCAGGCTAGTGTTACATAGCACTTCTATATGTGTGTTTAGCTCCTGTCAGAGTTTATGTAGCATGCAACTGGGGATACCATCAGGTCCCAGTCATGTTGTGTATTCTGCTTTCCTGAGGGCGGCTCTCACCTGGACATCTGTGATGACAGGGAGGTTACAGTCACCTGGGATAACTATGTCTTATTTTGGGGGAGAGGGCGGGGTGACACCTGCACTGAACCTGTCTGCCACAATGTTGTCAACATTTGTGGTGTCAGTGAAATATTTGTTGTTGTGTACTAACTATGGGCATAGAGGATGGATTCTGACCAGGTTGCTAACATAACTGAAGAAGGCCTTCTGGTTATCTGTAGTGTCCCTCTTGATTTCCCTCTCAAAGTTGCCCATGGATGTTTGTATGATGGAAAATAGATCCTTACTAGTGCTGCTCAGATATGCCCTCCCTTTATGGAATTATGCTCTGTCTTGCAGTAGCTTCCATCTTCTGTAATACAATCTGTCTATGGCTGGGGTCCACCAGACAGGATGCTGCCCCTCTGTGGAGAGTGTCTTGGTCATATATGGGATTGCATGATCCATGCATTCTCGGAGATGTCTGTAGAAAGCAATTGTGTAGGGGTCAGCATTGTGGGTTGTATCTGCCACTGGCCCAGTGGGCTGAAAGGATACCATGTCACTGTTACAAAGTGTAAAGTTTGCATCTGTAATGTTATTCACTATAGTCGTTTGTGCTGGTGGTGGAGGTGGGATATGTATATCCAGGGCAATTAGTGTGTGGTCAGCTCACAGTAGTTGATGATGTAGGTCATACAGTACCTAGATACAAACCCCCAGAGTGAGGAGGTGCTCTTGACCTGAATCAGTGTTCTGACAGCTGGGGTTTGGTAGTATGTCGTATGGAGTGTGCCAGGTACTGTTGCACAGTTGTTGGCTGAGCACTGATACCTGGCCATTTACATGTGTATCCCCCAATAGACAGACAGATGCTATATATGTGAGATATGTTGTATCATAACAGTCGAGTAGCATGTGTAGTATGTGTGCCAAATTCTGCTGACATATATTGCTGATATCAGGTTATTTTCTTTTTCAGGTACATGGCTCACCCGCGGAATCCCACTTACTCCACAGCTGAGGATGAGGAGATACACCAGAGCCTGGTGCGGGATTATGCAATACTCTTTTCCCGCACCAGCCAGAATCAGCAGGAGAGGGCTGCACTGTAGCAAGACCTGGTCCATCGGGTAAATGACATAGGCACGCATAATAGGACATATGAGCAGGTACGACATCACTGCAGTGATTTAATCAGAAATGTCCATCAGCATGCATCGGATATCCACAGGCAACAGGTCGCCACAGGTGGTGGGGTGGCTACACATCCCCCACTCACCAGACTGGAGGGACTAGTCATGAGTGTAGTGGCTCCAGTCCGCCAGCAACAACAACAGCAGCAGACATGCATTATGATGGAGGCTGGAGCCACGCAGCAGCAAGACAGTGAACGTGCAGGTAATATGCCATATGTATAGTTGACTGTTGTGTACACTGGTAGTTAATGCATGTGTGAGGTGTGTCCTTGGTTTGTAGCTGTCACCATAGTATTTAATGTGCAAGTGTGATATCCTCAATATTAGCAGCTGACCTGTGAAAGGCGACTGTTGTACTACTGACCTGTATCATACTCAGTAACAATGGCACAGTTGTGCCCACTGACATTAGTTTCTTCACGTCTGCAGGTCCCTCCGGTGTAACAGCAATGCAGCCTATCCATGCTGGTGAGTGTGTATTAACAATTCCTGTAATAGTCTTGATAGTAATAGTAATATTAGGCTCACTTAGTAGTGCTCTTTGTATGCATGTAGGTGTGTCTGTGTGTTGATATCACGCATACTGAGTACTGTACAATTGTGTGAAACTGTGTGCATATGTGCACCTGTGCATGTGTGCACGTGTGCATGTGCGCACGTGCGCATGTGTGCACCTGTGCATGCGTGCATGTGTGCATGTGTGCATGTGCGCATGTGTGCATGTGCGCATGTGTGCACCTGTGTATGTGTGCATGTGCGCATGTGTGCACCTGTGCATGTGTGCATGTGTGCATGTGTGCACCTGTGCATGTGCGCATGTGCGCATGTGTGCATGTGTGCACCTGTGCATGTGCGCATGTGACCATGTGTGCATGTGTGCATGTGCGCATGTGCGCATGTGTGCATGTGTGCATGTGTGCATTACTGGTAATGTGTACTCATTGTGAACTGTGTTTCCTGTTTCCCTCCCACAGGTTCTGGTGCTGCTCTGGTGTCATGTAGCAGGGAACCTGAATCAGGTGCCATGGGTACTGATAATGATGACATCTGTGTAATGGCACAGGAAGATATGCCAGGGTCCGCCATTGGTCAGCCAATTGACAGTACACAGCTGTTGACCCCATCAATGCACACAGTTATCCTGCCAATACACCCTTTGTCACCAATGTCCCTAGGTGATGGACAGCATACAGTGGGCATTGACCAGGGTAATGTGGTAACTGTGGCACATGCCTCCCCACATAGCAGCCATGGGCATGGCCCAGAGATGGTACCACACAGACAGATGTCCAGGGGTTCTCGTGGGAGCATCCGTGGGCATACTGCCCGTCAGATGTGCCCACAGAGGTCTTACAACCTCAGCTATGTTTCGGGCTGTCATGCAGGCACAGTCACGTATGGAATGGTACACCAGACAGGGTCTGAGGGAGCTGACAGCATGTCGCACAGCCATGACTGACAGTATGCGTGACATTGCGGCTGCCATCCGTGATTTCACCGATGTCATAGACAGACGTTGTGGGGACATATTAGACCGGTTCCACAACTACATGTCCATGAGCCAGGACAATGGTGGATGGTTGAGGCGTCAACGTGGCCGTATGCCAGCAACAGCAGCAGCTGGCAGTCGTCGCGGATGACAACAGGGCCGCGGCCGCCCCAGTAGTGCCAGCAGCAGCCCCAGCAATGTTGGGTTTGCGCTGTCATCAGACCGCCCCAGGAGACCATGTGCATGTGGATCTGGCCAGGCCCGACAGGGATCTGTGTCCAGTCAATGAACACCTGCTTCTGATGACAGTACTCAGTCTGGGTTGGTACCGGATATGGTCCGTAGCACCCCTGCAAGGCACAGGTACCGTGTCCGTGGCCAGAGACACTGATCTGTATGTCCTGGCAGGTACAGTCTGTGGCTGTCAACAAACACCAGTATATGGCAGCCATGAGGTGGAACTGTGTGCATCCATACACACATGCGAATTGTCAACACCTAGGGCTACCGCATACACGCACACACTGCATCAACATTGTCCCACCTTCTACTGCTGTCCCTCACCAACACACATACACATACATGTCAATCGGTGGTATCGGTGGCTGACTCAGGCATACCAAGTTCACACCCTGTGCATATGATGAAACTGTGCCACCTCCTGCAATCTGTAACAACTGTGCAGGTACAGGTTAACATGTTGCTGATGCACAGGGTGACCACATAGATGTGTAGTAATAGTATCATTTTGTTAACAGTACTGTGTGCTGAATTAATTGTGGGTATATCACAGCATGCCTGATGCAGTAAGGGTGTGATTGTCATGTACTGTTGTCTACACCCATGGTAAGTATCATCAGCACATGTTGGCATACTGGTGGTAATGATGTCAACATAAGGCTACATACGTAGGTAGCACAGGGGATAAGGTAATGAATGTAGTTATACGCAATGATGGACATGTAAACTGCAAGTGGCATGTTGCCCACACTGGACTCTGCAATGCGGATGTTTGAGGATGTTGATATGTGTGCAGTACTACACGACTGGTACAGGACACACAGCAGCACCCTAGCACTGCAAGCTCACATCTCATACCATGCTAGACAGCCCCAACACACAAAACTAACTGTCACAGGAGGGAGAGTCCCCATATATGTCAGGGATACTGTGGTGGCAGGCCAGGTAGCATACATCCTACTAAGTATGGAACCACTGAGTGAAGGCTCAGTGTCTGTTATTTGACATGTGTATTACTGCAGGTATGAGCACATGGGTTTCCATCCAGTTATTGTACATTCTGACAGTACATGGTCTGTACACTTGTGTGTGCTGAGACTGGACCCTAGCCATCTGACCCTTGTATTTCCATGTACATGTGCATAGTAACTGCATATTTGCAGTGTTACCTACTGGAAGTGGTACAGCTTGTTTATTGTACAATGGACTACATGCAGCCCTGTTTACTGTAGCTTTGTTTGCATGCATGTTTGCTTGCAATTTCCCTGGAATACTGATCCCACCTGCAATGCATAGTTATAGAGATTCTGTGGACTCCTAGTGCCATCTGCATAGCTTACTATATGTATGTCCATGTCTCACTTGACAGAATGTCATTGATTGTCCTGTTCAAATGTACATTGCCTGTGACACAGTGCATATGACTTACCTGGCATGTGTCCATGTGAGCAGTCATATATGCTACTGCTAACTAATCACAGGCACTACACCTTCACATATTCATCTTCTGTTGAACCACCTGCTTCGCTAGGGACGGCCTGCACCTGTCACCCCTGGGCTTTCAGATATTGGCAAAGGCTCGTGCTACCCCCATAGTGCCTATGTTAGGCAAGGCTCAAATGACAAACTCACCTTCATAGGTAGCACAAGGGATAAGAAACTAAGAGTAATGCTACCCAACGCCAGAAGTCTAAACCTCAAGATGCATGCACCCAAAACTCTCCTTGGCATGGAGAACATCGATATCTGTGCAGTAACAGATGCCTGGTTCAGGGCTACTGAGAGCACACCAGCACTACCAGGTTTAACCTCATACCATGCTTTTCAGCCCCCAAACCTGGAACAAACCACAAATGGAGGGGGAGTATTGATATTCATCAAAGATACCCACACCTCCAGGTTGGTGGCAAAGCACCAAGCATCAGAGACTATCCATGTGCAACTAACAATGGGTGAAACTGCCTTCCAGGTTATAGCCTGCTACAGACCACCCTCCCAAACCCAAGAACTGCAATCGGCCGTCCTGTGAACAGTGGAAATATGAAGGTCTCTCCAAACACCATTATATTGGGCGATGTCAACTACCCAAACATGGACTGGGAGCATGACTCTAGCTCCAACACCCTAGGCCAAACAATTCCTAGAATATATGAGCTCAAATGCTATGGAACAACTTGTTACCACTCCCACAAGAAGGGGAAACATACTGGACCTGATCATCACCAACATGGGGACTCTATGCTCCAGACCAGAAGTGTATCCCTCACTGGTAAGATCGGACCATAAACTAATCTCACTGGATATTCACATCCCGACCTCACCCCCTGCCCAGAACACCACAGTGAACAACTTCTCTAAAGCAAATTCACACTCCTCGAAACTGAGGTGGAAACCTTCAAAGCCCCCGGGCCTGTGGAAACTACAGACCAGACCGCAGATTCCTCTATAAACGCATTCTATGGACACCTTCAGGAATGCATGGATCATGTGATCCCGAATAAAACCAAGACCCAATCCTCCAAAGGCAGACATCCTGTCTGGTGGACCCCAGCCATAAACAAACTACACAATAGAAGGAGGAAGCTACTAAATGATACAGCAAATTCACAAATAGGGAAGGCATCACTGATCAGTATTAGCAAATAACTACAGGCACTCATAAGATTGTCTAAGGCCAGCTTCGAGAGAAATTGCACAGGACACTAAGAATAATCACAAGGCTTTCTTTAGTTATGTTAGGAACCTCGGTGGTAATTCCCAGATATGCTCAGAGGTAGTCCAAAATGTCAATAGAAACACCAAACCCACAGACATTGCCAACATTCTAGCTGGACAGGTTCAGTGCAAACTTCTCACCCCCCTCCACACTGAAAGGGCAAATATGTATCCCAGCAGAGTGCTGCCCCCCGACATCTCAGATGCTCAGGTAAGAGCTGCCCTCTCCAAAGCAATACACACTGCATCAATGGGACGAGACAGTGTCCCAGGCTGTGTCCTACATGACCACCAAGACGTGCTACTACCAACCATAAACCTACTGTTCAATCCCAGCCTTACTACAGGATATGTGTCCAAAGTGTGGCATACAGCAACAGTGGTCCCTCTACAGAAAGGTGGTGCCTCAACGGATCCTGGAAACTATCACCCCATAAGCCACACTAGCTTGGTCTGCAGAGCTATGGAAAGGATCATCATGGACCACATAAATATAGATATTGCGGACCTACAGACACTGGTTCATACCCAGTTTGGCTTTGTTAAGGGCAGATCCTGCCTCTCAAACCTGGTTGATTTTTTTGAAACAGTCACCAAGGCCATTGACGAGGGGAAGGTGGTTCACACAGCCTACCTGTACCTCACAAAAGCTTTCAAAACAATACCCCACTCGGGCATTCTAGAGAAGCTCACCAGCTTAAATATAAGCCCCTATGTCACTAAATGGATTGCACACTGGCTCAAGGACAGAACCCACATGGTTAGAATTACTGGAGCCATGCCAGACTCCAAACCAGTTACGAGTTGTGTCCCACAAGGCTCAGTCCTGGGACCTCTCTTGTTTGATATATATTTATCGGAGGTACAGGCCAACACGGAAGGACTTTGGCTGACCAAATATGCAGATGACTGCAAACCGCCCGCCATAATCGACTCTCCAGCTGACACAAGCATCTTCCAAAGGGGCATCATAGACAACAGACAACTTGTGCCAGAGCCATGGCCTCCAGCTGAATGCAAAAGTGTGTATAGTCATCCCCTTTGGCAAAAACAAAGTGCCCACAAAGTACCACATAGGTGATACTCCATTATGTACAGAAGAAGTAATTAGGGACCTGGGAACCCAAGTTGACAGCAATCTCTCATTTGACAACCACGTGGCCAAAGTGGTTAGAAAGACATTGTATATAGCCCACCCCATCATGAAGGGATTCACATCTACATCAGGGGAGGACATCGTGCCTCTTTACTCATCCATCATCAGGCCCATAATTGAGGACAATCCCCCTGCCGGGATGTACCTTACCAGACACCTGCAGCAACTGGAAAGACCCCACAAGTACCTCACCAAGAGGATCAAAGGGCTGAAACAGATGCCATATGCTGACCGGTTAAATAAACCCCAACTCTACTCAGTGGCATACCGCTTGTTCAGAGGCGATCTGTGCCTAATGTATAACACCATTTCGAACCCGGAATTAATGGGCATGCTGCACCTGAGAATATCCAAATCCCTTCGGGATACACCCTTGAGAGACCTGAGCCTCAGCACTGAAATAAATAGGACATGCTGGAGGGACAGATTCATAACCCAGAGGCTCACTTCACTCTGGAATAAAATCCCAGTCGAGGTTAGGAAGAGTCCCTCATTGACTCTCTTCAAGAGGAATCTTGAGTGGATTGGACATTGTAGGTTTACCCCGGGTATCACTTCTGTGTCACTGTTAGACAGAGGCACAGTATACTAACATCGGAAAAGGACATGGCAAGATATATTTACAATGGATGGTGACAGCCAAACACATTCTAGCTAGGTTCTTAAATGCCCTAGGGCAGATTGCCTAGTATGATGCTATGAACCTATGAACCTATGTACCTTGTTCCCCATTGGCCCTATGCGCTGTTAATCACCATGGCAATCACAATACTATGGTAGCATGTTTAAAGGTCAGTTGTCAGTCACCTCTATGCTACAGTTGTGGAATATGTGGGTCATGTGGCAATGTCACAGCTGCCACATGTACACAGTCAACCCTCTCCCCTACACATGGACGTACAACACATGTATGAGATGGAACCACATAGCTAAACTGGGGACTAAGCACTCTGAACCCAGTACTGGCATAACCTGTCAGGTGGCATGCAATACTACAGTGACTACAATACCAGTCTGATGTAGACCTACACTGACAGCAATACAAGCACATGAACACCCTGGGCCATTTGTGGAGCCTTAGAATAGCATCCTGCCTGAGTGGCACACACCTCTGCAGCTGGCACACAGGCATACGTTATGTCTGAACACATCACACATAACACATAGCACACAAATCCTGTGTGCCAGTCACAGCCTGTACGGCTAGACAACACACCTGCTACAGTTGTGTTAGCTACCTTTATTGTCCGGTACAGTATGGTCACGCTCACCAGGCTGGACAAGGTGAAGGTCACAGCGATATGCCTGTGGAGCACTATGGTCCACCACATAACACAAGCATACAGGTCAGTCAGAGGCATGGACACATTTGACTCAGTCATTGTCCATGCCACATACCTTCTCCTGCTGTACTTGTAGGGTGCTGACATCATCAGTGTTTAGAAAGGGGAATGTGCATCCTGTAGTCTGTTCTCCTAGTTGCCAAAAGGGACATTTTCCTCACACACACACTACCCCCCTCAGCCAAACACACACACTTGCAGGATTCAAATTCCTACCTAACAATGTTTTGACACTCAAGACGGGTGCATTAGCAGAGCGCGCTATTCGCATTACTGGGAAGTTTCCCTTCTCTTGCTGTACTTATAGGGTGCTGACATCATCAGTGTTTAGAAAGGGGAATGTGCATCCTGTAGTTTGTTCTCCTAGTTGCAAAAAGGGACATTTCTCTCACACACAATCCCCCACAGCCAAACACACACACTTGCCATTTACAGGATTCAAACCCCTACCTATGTTATGACACTCGAGACGGACGCATTAGCGGAGTGCACTATTTGCATTACTGGGAGGATTTCTTTCTCTTGCTATACTTATAGGGTGCTGACATCATCAGTGTTTAGAAAGGAGAATGTGCATCCTGTAGTCTGTTCTCCTAGAGGCCAAAAGGGACATTTCCCTCACACACACACTACCCTCTCAGCCAAACACACACCCTTGCCATTCGCAGGATTCAAACCCCTTCCTCACTCTGTTATGATACTCGAGACTGATACATTAGCAGAGCACGCTATTCGCATTACTGGGAGGTTTCTCTTCTCTTGCTGTACTTCTAGGGTGCTGACATCATCAGTGTTTAGAAAGGGGAATGAGCATCCTGTAGTCTGTTCTCCTAGTTGCCAAGAGGGACATTTACCTCACACACACTAGCCCCCTCATCCAAACTTGCCATTTACAGGATTCAAACCCCTACTTAACTATGTTTTGACACTCAAGATGGACGCATTAGCAGAGCGTGCTATTCGCATTACTGGGAGGTTTCCCTTCTCTTGCTATACTTATAGGGTGCTGACATCATCAGTGTTTAGAAAGGGGAATGTGCATCCTGTAGTCTGTTCTCCTATTTGCCAAAAGGGACATTTCCCTCACACACAATTACCCCCCTCAGCCAAACACACACACTTGCCATTTGCAGGTTTTAAACCCCTACCTTACTATGTTATGACACTTGAGACGGACACATTAGCGGAGTGTGCTATTCGCATTACTGGAAGGTTTCCCTTCTCCTGCTATACTTATAGAGTGCTGACATCGTCAGTGTTTAGAAAGGGGAATGTGCATCCTGTAGTGTGTTTTCCCAGTTGCCGAAAGGGACATCTCTCTCCCAAAGACTTGCACACACACCAACCCCACTCACACACACACACACACACACACACACACACACACACACACACACACACACACACACACACACACACACACACACACTGAGCATGTGCAGGATTCAAACCCCTACATAACTATGTTATGACATTTGAGATGGACGCATTACTGGGAGGTTTCTCTTCTCCTGCTGTACTTATAGGGTGCTGACATCATCGGTGTTTAGACTGGGGAATGTGCATCCTGTGGGAGGCAGACGCCAAGCACACTCTGGCTAAGCTATCATTCCCTAGGGAAAACAGCCTAGTGTTGACATCTACACCCATATGTTTAATTGTCAAATGCACATTATTTGTTGCTGATAGACTGCACGTCTTTATTGCCATAGCATTCCCTGTTTGTATGAACAACTTGTGTATCTGTGGAAGATGTTTGCATATGGGAGGGATCCACTATATCACATATGTCTCTGTAGTCATTTAACTGTGTGCACTGGGCAGATTGCTGTAATGTGGTTGGTTCCTGGAATAACACGTAAAAATACCAGATATGTGTGGCCAACTGCTAAACTGAGATTTGGCCTACGTGTGTGAGCATGCCCAGTTCAGCCTTCCCATGGCATGTTGTCTGACATATGTCTCAGTTATCAAAGTGTGTGAGCATGCCCAGTGTGAGCATTCCATATGTTGAACTCTGCAGCCCACCACATTTGTGGATGAGTGTGAACTTCAACAAATATCTCCGTTTATGGTTGTGTGTTGTGTGTCATGTTGTGTAGTTACTGTACAACTGCTTTGTGTGTGAACACAACAGGATTATACTGTGCCTGCAGGGTTTGCATAGGATACTTTGCATACAGTTGTCAACATCCTTTCACACTGACCTAACACTGTAGTACTGTATAGTGTACTGGTTCAGTACTTTGACTGTGGTGGACAGTATCCTGGGCTTTAGTCCTATCACTGCTTTACATTTCCATAGTGAGCACAACAGCCTGGTTAGGGGCCAGTTGTGCACATCTGACCATGTTGCATTATGTTCAGATATGAACTACTTAAACCAGGCTTGTCCAAGATTGGTAGTGTATTCCACAACATAGGTGTACATTTGCAAACACTAGTGATGTGCCCTAGTCCATTTCTAATGCTAGTCGGTGAGTGTGTTTGTCCTTCGACACACATTGTAAGTGGAGTTTGCCATGACATATGTCATGGTTAGTATACTGTGCCTCTGTCTACCTGTGACATGACAGTGATACCCAGGATAAAGCTACCATCTCCCATCCACTCATCAAGATTCCTCTTGAGGATAATCAATAATTGACTCTATGGATAGCCTGTACTGAGAGTTTATTCATGGGTGGGGGTGGCTTCTGTGTTATGGGTCATGCAGTAGAGCTTGCCCTATGTAAGTCAGTGCTGGGGTTCAGGTCTCTCATGTGCATAGCTCACTGCCATTCAGATTGTACAAGGTGCAGCATGTTTATTGATACCAGCTTGGACATGGCTTTATACATCAGGCACAGTTTGCCTCTGGGTGGGCAGTATGGCAGTGTGTGTAGCTGCAGTTTGTTTAATCAGGCAACACATGGCATCTGTGCAAGCTCTTTGATACTCCTGGTGAGGTACTGTTGGGGGCTTTACGGTTGATGGAGGTGTTACCTGAGGTACATCCCACAGGGGCTATTGTAGTCAATTGTAATGCTGATGAAGGATGACTGCAGAGCCACAATGATCTCCCCTTATCTAGATCTGACAACCTTCATGATTAGGTGGGTATATGGTATGTTTCTGTAAACACTACAGCACATGTTTGTCCAATGCAGGATGTCTATCACCTTGTGTCCCCAGGTCTCTCATTACATGTTAAGTACGTAATGGGTTAACACCTATGTGGTAATTGGTGGGCACTTACTGTATATCCACGGGGGTTGACTATACACTTTTCTGCAATTAGCTTGCTGACATGGCTATGGCACCAGTTGTCTGTTTCTATGTGGCCCTTTTGTGGGATGCTTGTGTCAGCTGGTGGATCATATATGGTGAGCAGTTTGTAGTCCTCTGCAAACATGTTCAGACACAGTCCTTCCATGTTGGCCTGTACCTATGGGACATATATACCAGAGGGAGATCCCAGGACCAAGCCTTGTGGGATGCCAGTTATATCTGGTTTGTAGTCTGACATGGCTGCAGCATGTCTGACCATGTCTGTTCTGTCCTTGGTCTGGTTTGCAACCCCTCTACTGGCATAGGGGTTTATATTTAAGCTGGTGAGCTTATCTATAATGAACACGTAGGGTATTGTATAGAAGCCTTTGCAAGGTCCAGCTACGCTGTGTGGACCACATTGCCTTCATCAATTACCTTAATGACTGTTTCAATTGAGTCAAACATGTTTAGGGGCAGGATCTGCACTTAAGAAAGCCACACTGGGTAGGGTCCGGTGTCAGTAGGTCCCCAATATCTTTATGTCTGTGGTACATGCTGATCCTTTCCATAGCTGTGCAGACCGAGCTTCTCAGGATTCTGGGGTGGTAGTTTTCGGTATCCATTCAGGCAACACCTTTGTTGAGAAGGACCACTGTTGTTGTACACTGCTCTTTGGGTACATATCCTGTGGTAAGGCTGACATTGAGCAGTAGTGTGATTTGGCATTCCATTCGTCTTGGAGTCCATGTTGGACTCAGCCCAGGACACCATTTCATACCATTGCTGCTGTGTTTTTTGCTTTGTAGATGCTGGCTGTTACCTCAGCATCTGCAATGTCAGGGGGCCAGCAGTCTGCTGGGATAGATATTTTGCATTCTGGGGGGGGGGGGTTTGCACTGCACCTGTCAGGATATATGTTGGCAATATGTGTGTGTGTTTGGTATGTTGTTTGTGATATTTGTGTAATTCAGAGCATATCTGTGAATTCCCAACACGGTTCCTACCCTCAGTTGTGAAAGCCTTGGGATTATCCTTAGTGTCCTGTACAATTTGTATCTTCATAGGTTCATAGGTTCATAGGTTCATACTAGGCTATCCACCCTAGGGCATTTGTTAGCCTAGTCAGAGTGTGTGTGGCTTTTGCCACCCCTTGCTATGTGAATATTATGGCCATTTATGATTTGCTTTGCTGTGCCTCTGTCTGGACATGATGCAGTGAAGACCCCCAGTGTAACTCTACAATCATCCATCCACTTGGCAAGATTCCTGTTGAAGAGTGTCAGTGAGGGGCTCTGCCTAACATGGAGTGGGATTCTGGTCTAGGGTGGGGGAGCCTCTGGATTATGTATCTGTCCCTCCAGCACATCCTATTTCATTATTTGTTGAGGTTGGCATCTCTCGCTCTCACAGCTCCGATGGCTTTGAGTTTTCTGGGGTGGAGCATGTCCATTACTCCTGTGTTGGGCATGGCCTTGTACAACAGGCATGCAATGCCTCTGTGTACGCAGTATGTGACTGCATTCAGCTGGGGTGTCTACAGCCAGGCAGCATATGACATATATTTGAGACCCTTTATCCTCTTGGTGAGGTACCTTTGAGGTCTTTCTAACTGCTGCAGGTGTCAGGTAAGGTACATCCCATATGAGGCATTGTACTAGATTATGGGTGTGATAAGAGAACAGTATAGGGGCACAATGACCTCTGTTGACGTAGATGTGAATCCTTTCATGATACGGTGTCCAATGTAGACAGTCTTCCTAGCCACATTGGCAATGTGAGTGTCACATAACAGGTTACTGTCCACTTGTGTCCCTAGGTCCCTGATTACTCCTTCCATACATAATGGTTTACCACCTATGTGGTAATTTGTGGTACCTTGTTTGGTATTTGGTGGGACATTCATACTGTCCAGTGTCTTCAGGATGGCTGGGTGGGGTTCCTGTGTGTGAGAGTGTGGTCTGTAGCATGCTACAGACTGTACAGCAGTCTTGCCTACAGTTAGTTGCACATGGGTGGACTCCAATGCCTTGTGCATTGTCAGTTACCTGGATGTATGGGTGTCTGTGCTGAATATGGATACTCACCCTCCTTTTATGTTTTGTTCCAGGTTTTGGGGCCATGACACATGATATGTGGTATAACCTCGTAGTACTGGTGTGCTGTCAGGAGGCTTGCAGCAGGTTTCTGTCACTGCACAGACATCAATGTTCTCCATACTGGGGATGGCCTCGGGAGCATGCATATTGGGGTTTACACATCTGGCATTGGTCAGCATTATCCTTATGTTTCTTTCCACTTATGTTTTTTAGGGTGGTGGGTTAGTCTTTTCAGCCTTGCCCACGAAAGGCTCTATGGAGGTGGCAAAAGCCTTATCCAATATATAGACGCCCAGGGGTAACAGGTGCAAGCCATCCCAGGAACAGCTGCATGGCTTGTCACGCATGACATCCCAAGCAGACAGACATTGGATCCCCTTGGAATGACACCAGTAAGTGTGCCACTTGCTATAACTGATCATTCCGTGTTTGTACTGTGGCATTATTCTTGGTAAGGGTAGGATGCTGCAAACGTTGAGTGTCATACCGGCCTGGACTACATAATCAGAGAGCTCATCTATGTCTCTTTTCATGTAGTCTAGGGAGGTACATCTCAGGTCATTCACACCAGCATGGACTATGACTGCATCATATTTCTACTTGCTTTGGGGTGACCTGCATACTTGTGTTATGTGGCGTATTATGGCAGCCTACAGGCAGCTTACTGTACCCTTTCCCTTGTTCAGTCTGGTGTGCGGGACAGCAGTGTGTCTCACTATGGAGTCACCTATTACAACTGTATCAGGCATGTTGTTTCTCCTTCTGGCCTGTGACTGTTTGGCACACCGGCTTTGTGTACTATGTGTTGCATGTGCTATGTTTGGAAGTTGTTTGATTGGGTGTCTGCTTTAGAGGCCTCTGTTGGTGTGCTGTGTTTGTAATTTGTGCCTCCGGGAATATTTTTCTGTGTTTATGTCTTTGGTTTGCAGTTGTGATAGGTCTATGTGGGACTGTGTTTGTGGTGTGTGTGGTTACCTTCTCCTCCTGACTAGTTTTGGGAGTACTGAGTTGAGGGAGCTCAGCCTTCAGTTTGGATAGATGGTTGCATCTCTCACATACATTTGTATTTCCTGGGGGGAGTTGGGGGTTGTCTGTGTACTTGGGGCAGGTGTAACATTGCCTCAAGATTCACAGATTCAACTTGTTGTGGCTGGCCTTAGTGGATTGTATGTGTGGACATATTTTATTGCCATACTACTGATCAGTGATTACTTCATTGTTTATGTTTGCTCTATCATGTAGTAGCTTCCTCATTCTCTTGCATGGTTTGGTTATGGCTGGTGTCCACTATGCCAGATGCCTGCGTGTATGGCATTGTGTCTTGTTTTAATTTAGGATTGCATAATCCAAGCATTCCTGGCAGTGTTCATGGAATGGCTGTATTACAGGTTCTGAGGTGTGGCCCATATTTTGCACCTGCACAGGACCTTTAATGGATTCCACATCAGTTTGGAGGAGTGCAAATATTGCTTTACACATGTTTTCCACTGTGGTTTTCTGGCCAGGGACTGTGGTCATGATTTGTATATCCAGTGTGATTACTCTATGGTCTGGTTTTAGCAGTGAGCAATACACTTCTCGTCTTGCCATCCAGTACCCATGTTGCTGATTATCACATCCAGTATGCTTACCCCTCTTGTGGGAGTGGTACGTTGTTTCTGGGCATTTTGGTTTATGGATTCTATGAACTTTTGTCCTACAGTGTTGGAGCTAGTATAATGCTCCCAGTCTATGTCTGGGTATTTTCAGTCACCCAATATAATGTGGTTTGGAGGACTTGATATATTCATGTATTCCAGCATAGGCCAGGTGCAGTTCCTGGTGTTGGGACAGTAGTCTGTAGCAGGCTATAAACTGGGAGGCAGTTTTAGCCACTGTTACTTGACCATGGCTAGTCCATGCTGCTTCTTGTTGTGGTACCAACATGGGGGTGTGGTTATCCTTGACAATTATTGCTAGTCACCCTCCTTTTGTAGCTTGTTCCATGTTTTGAGGCTGTACAGCACAGTATGAGGTGTAACCTGGTTGTGTTAGGGTGCTGTTGTGAGCCTTGACCAAGTTTTCTGTTACAGCACAGATATCAACATTCTCCATACTGGGTGAGTTTAGACTGCATGCATCTTGCTGTTTCGACTTATCCCTTATATTATTCCTATCCCTTCTGATACCTATGGAGGTAGGTTTGTGTTTTGTGCCTTACCTATTCAGGGCACGCTGTGGGTAACTACTGCCTTTGCCAGTATCCATACAGCCTGCACTGATAGGTGCATGCCAGTCCTAGCAGGTGGAGCATCATGTCATGCTCAGCATGTCATCCCAGGCTGGCACACATTGGATCCCCTTTGACTAACTGTGATACTTCAGTCAATTATTGCACTTGATCATCTCATTGTCATATTGTGGCATGATGCTTAGTGAGGGTAGGATGTTAGTCAGGGTCCTCAGGTGTGCATATAGTACATGGTGTTACATTACTTAACACATGGCATTCATGCCTCAGGTGGTGCTGCAGGGCTGCCTCTGTCGGATGCACATATTACACTCCCTGTACATGTTTGTGAGCAGGTCATGTCATTTTAGGCATCCCTGTTATTATCTGAGTGAGTCAGAAGGGGTATCATTCCCAGGGTTCCTACTGAGCCAGTGTATGTGCTATGCGTTGCCTCTTTGCCAAGGCCAGGGCATACTGGGCACACCTCCTTCTGCCTACTGGGGCAGGCTCAGGTTGTTTCTCCTCCGAGTCATGCTCTGCCTGTGGTGGCCTTGCCAATGGTGGGGGGCTGTTTGGCTCGGCCCTATGCTGGTCCTGCTGCAGCTGTTTTCACAAGATCATATTATGCAGCATAGCACATACCATGACAATTTGGGTACATGTAGTTGGTGTGTACTGCGAGGCTCCACCAGATGTGTCCAGACACCAGAACCATGACTTGAGCAGCCCAAATACATGCTCTATTACATTACATGTTTGTGCGTGTGCCTCATTATGGTGTTCCTGTTCAGGTGTGTGTGCGTTTATGATGGGTGTCATCAGCCACGGCTCTAGTGCATAACCTGCACCCCCCACTAGGTGTCCGTGCGAGATGTCCCCATTGGCAAATGTCTGGTACAGCTGCGTCAAATACCAGATGTGGCAATCATGGTAGCTCCCAGGGCAGCCATCACACACATTCATTATTATGCCCTGGGCATCACACACGACCTGGCAGTTGATGGAGGGGAAGCCCTTGCAGTTAATGTATGCTCTACCCCGCTCACCGGCTATTGCTTTGATGTGTATGTGCATGCAGTCTATTGCACCCACTACCGCTATTTGCTGGAAGAGACGCATATTGCTGGCCAATACCTCATGGGCATTGGGGAAATATACATGATCACCGAAATGTGCTGACATGGCATCCAGGAACTGGTGCAGTACCCTGGAGGCTGATGCCTGTGATATCCCCATCATATCACCAGTTGGTCTCTGGAAGGTACCTGTTGCTAGTATTCTTAGGCCAACACATACCTTGGTTTCCACTGGGATGGGTTCCCCTCTGTTGGTTCTGTGTGTGAGGCATGGCCTGCACAGCTCCACTATTTGCTGCAGGAGGTCTCTGTCCACTCTATAGTGCTCTACTATCTCCAGCTCATGTAACCCGTGGTAGGTGACCCTGGGCCTGTACACTCTTCTCAGTCTCCTCACTGTGGGTTGTCTGGCACCATCTGCATTGTCACCACCCTCAGCAAGTTGCCTATGTCTCATTATGACAGCTATGGCAGCCCCTAACATTTCTGCTCTGAGTTCATCTTTTTCAGTTTTCACTTCTAATAGCTTACTCCTGTCTTGCAGTGTCTCTTGAGAGAAACATCTTGCACTGCTGTTTGCAGATTTTTAAGTGTTGGGCTGAGCTACTATTCTGCCCGTGTAATTGCCTGCTTCTAATTGTTTTCACCTTCTAGCTCCAGCAATATTCCCTGGTAGCTTCCTACTAATTCTGTTACTTCCTTTTTCCTTTCTGTTTCCTCAGGGGGGAGCAGTGTGTATACCAGCAGAAACATGCTCAAAGTGGCTTACATGTGCGCACACATGCTTACACAGCTCAGAATCATCTTATTCGGGTTAAAACGCGTGCACACCAGCTCAAACAGTGTTACTGGTCTGCCAACAGGCTTCTACATGCTAAGTCTGCCCTACACGGGTGCACACCCGCGCAAACAGTGTTAAACAGCTACCAACATGCTCCCACATGCTCAGTCTGCCTTACACGCCCACACACTGTCTTACTCGTGCTTCATGGCACGCACACGTGTGCATGCACGCCCAGCAAGAAACTTTGGTGTAGGCAACAGTATACACCTTCCATTTCTTGACTTTCCCATGCTTATCTAGTGGCACACCTCTTTCCATGATATCTGTCTGACATCTGTCATGTAACTCTGACCTCCAATGAACTGCATTTCTTTCTACCATTCCCCCCTGTGATGTCACCTATCTCCTACTCTGTTCCTCCCCCTTCTGTAACTCTTACACTACTCAGAATGTGCTCATTTGCTATGTGACAGTGGAATTCAGTATCCTAACACTCATTTGCATCAGATTGCCTACTAATGCTTAGTTACATCTCTTAGACTCAGCTTCCCCCCTTAGCAACCACTACACGGTGGCCATGTTGTTTTTGGTCTGCTGGTCCCTGCATTGAAATTCCATGTATTGCATAAAACCCACATTTGTGGGTTTATAACCTTCGTTTTTATGTTTTATACAGCGCAGCCCGTTTGCGGGGCTGCGCTGGGTTTTAATATTTTTGCATCAGGTTACCTTGCCAATGGCCACATATTTGGCCATTGGCATGCTGCCTGAGACATATGCACCCTTTATTTGGAGCTGACATGGCTCCATTGCGGTTTTTGCAGAAACGTACTCAGTTGTCAACTGAGTACATTTCTGCAGCTAAAACGGCTCTTACACGGGCTGTTCTGGGCTTCCTGGATCGCTAATCATCCTCATTTGCATGCTATTCGGCTGCAAGTGAGGTGATTAGCTTATCCACGCCCACTCCATTTAAGAGACGTTTTAGCTTGTCTCTTACACGGACTTTGGGCTGTTCCTGGATCGCGAAGGCTGCATGGAGTCTTACACTACTCTTAGACTCCGTGCAAGCCTTCGTGAATCCTGCCCATAGTCTTAAACTATATAATACCAATGCCAAAAACAAATTAGTAGCATTCATACCACTAAAATATGACTTTTTGAATTAAAAGAAAAAGATTACTGATAAATGACAATACAAATGTAACGTTATATTCATTGTTACGGATACTTTCTGATTTAATCAACTTGTGGCATGGTTAACTGATGCATATAATGCTTAACATTTTTTTTGTTTATGTATGTATGCATATATGTGTGTATGTATGTGTGCATATATATATATATATATATATATATATATATATATATGTGTGTGTGTGTGTGTGTGTATGTGTATGTATGTATATGTATATATATATATATATATATATATATATATATATATATATATATATATATATATATATATATATATATATATGTATATATATATATATATATATATATATATATATATATATATATATGTATATATATATATAGATAGATAGATAGGTAGACCATTACAATAAATTTGATACCTATGAATGCCACTCACACTATAAGGGAGATAGACAGCAAGCATATTATTTTTAAGATGCATAACCATTATTGCTACACAAAAGATATATTAAAATAAAAGATTTTCCTTTACAATTTAAACAAAACCAAATAGTTAAGTATTAAATCTATGTATGGTTGTGTTGCCTTAGTGTTTTATAAAATATTAAAAATAGATAAAGACTGTATTTAAGTAATCTGTAAAGACAGATACATGTATACTTAAAAGATATATAAGATAATTTTCATTATAAAACTACCATATGGCGGGGCAGGGGGAGGATGCTGAAATGCAGACTTAGAGAGATCGCTCGAATTATTAGATCATTCAAGGATGAGATGTTTTTTCTCATGGAGGGGTTTGGTGGTTGTTTATCTTATATTGCTCTCAGTTATGATCTTGTAATTTACTTTTATTTGGTGTCTATAATCTATTGTAATACTGTTGGAAGAAAAAAGAACAAGTCATTCTCTTCATGTACACACATTTACACATTGTTACGAGTATATGAATATGGATAAAAGCAAAGCTAATATAAATCCAATTGCAAAATGTATATCTCTTAATGTAAATGGTTTAAATAATAGCTGCAAAAGGGGAAGTCCTTATAGATATTTAAAGCTATGTGAAGCGCAACTAGTATTTTTACAGGAAACACACCTTACACAGGAAGACATAAATAAAATAAACAATAAAAATTATACAATACTAGTAAGTTCCACCTATAATCAGAAGCGAAGGGGAGTAGCAATTTTGTGGAAAAACACTACTTTAATGCCTAAAATCATAAACACGTTCCATGACAACAGGAATGTTTTGTCTAGTGACAATATCTATCAATGAAATGATATATACATTAGTGAATATTTATTGGATACCAGGACTAGGGGCAGGATTCACGAAGCCTCTGTGTAAGAAATATAACTCATACACGGAGGCTGCAGTTAAACGGAGTGATGTCAGCATGCTCTGCATATTCATGAGAGCATGCAGAATCACACCTAAGGCTAACACGGTCCGTGTAAGACAGTAGGGGGCGTGTCCGCAGGCCGAGCCCTGTAAGCAGACACGCCCCCAGAAGAGTAAAAGTGCCCATAGTAAACACCCACGACAGAGTCCATGGAAATGTGAATAAACACAACACAACACATGCTCCCACAGACTACGAACATAAAATGTACAAATGAACATCTCATAATTTTTTTTTAAATTGTAAAGATGTTTAACTGTGAGTGCGCTCGTTTGCGCGGGCATGCCCGTAGCGCAGCCACAGTTAGCAGTCAGTGGGAAAGCATATAACAACTAAATATGCAAAGTAAGCCAAGAAGCAATAGCATAGTGATAGAGATGTTGGCTGAAGAGCAAGCATGCATGGTTCGAGCCCCAACAACACCAATTTTTATTTTTAGCAAAATAAGCACGAAACAAGTCCCTGACAAATATGTACACATAAAATCACATTTTATGTAAAATGTAATGAAATAGCCCATTTATATTGAAGAAATGTGAGGTAACAAAACAATAAAAAATGCCAGATGTGCCCATAGCTGAGCTACAGTTTAACAGGGTGAGTGCATCTGCCCGTAGGTGAGCAGTGGTTTAACTGGTGCAAAATGAGTGCCCGTAGCTGAGAAGTGGTTTAACACGCTGAATCTATGTGCCCCTAGCTGAGCTGAGTGAAATATGCGTGCTGATAGCCAAATGAGGCTTAAACCAGCGTACCCTATTTGCGCGAAGCTGTGCACCGCGCAAACAAGCTAACCAACGGGCAACGTTGAGCAAGCCATATCAAAACTGCCTTTACACAGACACACCCCTCAGCTTGTCTAGACAGTCATAAAAAATAAAAAGTAGTGGCCAGGTTCGAGCCCAGGATACTATACACCATAGTCAAGGTACTGAACCACTAAGTCATGACAGCAGTACCTATAAATGCAATAATAGCAAATATATAGGAATGAATACAAACTGGAGCATGACAATGCAGGTTTAGTGAAGTTGATACAATTCCAAAATGGCCAATCACAGATATGTGCGGGAAAACGGACTATATAAGCCCCATAGGTGGGAATACACAGCATAAACGATTGTAGAACTGACTTGCAGCCAGAATTACAGGAGTAGGTGAGGGTAGTTGCTTTCGAGCACAGAGGTGGGGCATTGAGGAGTCCAGGTACATGGTCTGGCTCCTAGTCCACAATCATGAGGCCCAACTCATGCAGGGCCAGGTCCTGTGGGGAGCATATAGGGCTGAGGCATGGGACCGGTTGGCTCATGATCTCACCAGTGCCACAGGGATTCCAAGGACTGGTGAGCAGGTCCATCACCACCATGCGGACCTGAAGAGACGCAAGCAGGACCAACTGAACCTTTGGATCCAGGAGGCCAGGCAAATGCCCAACGCCCCACTACTGAGTAAGTTACATTTAATTATGTATGTAAGAAATTAAACTAGCTGATATTATGGAGATGTGTATTCCAATATTACTTCATTTATATTACAGCTGCAGGTGTCCGTTCTGCAAACCGCAGAGCCTATGGTGATAGGCTGGTGCGGTTGCACCACCAGGCAGGTCAGTAATCCACTACCAGTAACTTTAAAGAAATATAAAAGTATGACAGTTAGCAAAAGAGTGCAGTGGTGTCACTAAGTAATACAATGTGCAAGTAACAGTGTAAAAGTGTTTGCAAGTATTGCTTGATTACAAAAGTGTGTTGCAGTCTGTAATCCAAACGGAAAAATGAAAATGTCTGACATAAATTCTGAAATAAAGATGCCCCGCCTGTAAGAAAATAGTACACAACCTGCAGCAGGCTGAAAAGTACAGCTGCAGAAGATGATGAAATCACATGTGTGAAATATATCCCTGTTGAAATACTGAAACATGACAGAAGTGAGACTGCTGGAAAGGATTATAATAACTACAGGTAAAACATGTCAATAAAGCCTAGATGTAAGTACCATCCTGAATAGTAAAATGAAAACAAGTGAGAGAGTGTGAGCAAGTGTCATGAATCCAGCAATACAGTAGTAATAACCCCTGAATAAAGTATACTGCAGTCAGTACAGAATGAAATGCATGTGAGAATCAAAACCAAACAGCGAAATCTGTTCAAAGTGTTGCTGCATCTGGAATGTGTATCCCAAAATCTGTATATGTTGCTCTCAGTCTGCAATATGCAGATAGTATGATTGTCTGATATACCAAACATCCACACTTGTCTATAGCTATATAAAGCAAATGTAGCAGGATGATGTAGCTGAACAAAACTAGATATGAATGTGTATGAAGAACAATAAAATGTATATTGATGTTGCAGTAACAGTCCTATCACCAAGTTGAAGAAGTTATCATACTGGAAACTGTAGTTAGAACAGTAGTGTGTATATATGTGCAGCTATTAGAAATGTATAGCATATGTATTGGTATTCGAAGGTGTTAATATTATTTTCTTCACCCCACCCTATAACCACATATAACCCAATCCAGCAATACAGTACTAATAACCCCTGAATAAAGTATACTGCAGTCAAGACAGAATGAAATGCATGTGAGAATCAAAACCAAACAGCAAAATCTGTTCAAAGTGTTGCTGCATCTGGAATGTGTATCCCAAAATCTGGATATGTTGCTCTCAGTCTGCAATATGCAGATAGTATGATTGTCTGATATACCAAACATCCACACCTGTCTATAGCTATATAAAGCAAATGTAGCAGGATGATGTAGCTGAACAAAGCTAGATATGAATGTGCATGAAGAACAATAAAATGTATATTGATGTTGCAGTAACAGTCCTATCACCAAGTTGAAGTAGTTATCATATAGGAAACTGTAGTTAGAACAGTAGTGTGTATATATGTGCAGCTATTAGATATGTACAGCATATGTATTGGTATTCGAAGGTGTTAATATTATTTTCTTCACCCCACCCTATAACCACATATAACCCATTCCACGTGAAAATGGTATGAGCAATCACAATTAACACCATGGACATTTGTCCTGTTGGGCCATATATATTTGCATGTCCGTTGATGCATCTGCCCTGTTCATACATCCAAACCTGATGGCCTGTTGCCATCAATCAACCCTGCATGTTGTTGGACTGTGTATTGCTGTTCAAATTATGCATGTGTTATGCTCGCTGTTCAATGGTGTGAATATCTGGGTGTTTGGTTAATGGAAATACTAATGCATGCTGTTACAACTAATTGTGAATGGTATTATATGTCACTAACCCAAACTGTCATGACATAATGCAAAACAAAGGACGACAGGGAAGGCGGGTTCCAGCAGACCCACCTCTCCCACCTCAGCTGGCGGGTGCACCTGGCACTAGTGCCCAGTCTGGACCCTCCTCCAGTGGCCCTGTGCCACCTGTGGGTGGAAGCGCTGCAGGGGATGGGGCTCCTCCCCCCTCTGCAAGCGTGGCCGGAGGAGAACCACCACTCACCCTCCGTAGCATCCGGACTGTGGTGCGTAGGGAGATCCGGTACTCTGTTCTCAAGCCCCTACACCAGCTTGAGGCACAGGTGGCACAACTTACGGGCATGCCTGTTGCCCGGCCTACACAGCCCCCAGCACAGCCCCATCCTGGGCAGTGAAGGAACAGTGGTGATTGCCTATGGGTGGGGATATCAGTTCCACTGTTGCCATCTGTGGGCTCATGGACTCTGGATATCCAAACCTCCATCCCCGTCAATTGTGTAACCCCCCCACATGTGTCATACACCGCCCCTGTATGCGTCTTGTTTGTCTTGTCTGTTTACCTACCCAACCTACCTCCACAGCTATACCAACTTCCTTCACCTGACATACCACTCTCACCTGAAAAAAAAAAAAAAGAAAAAAAAAGGGCACTCTGTACCCACAAAAAAATTATGCCCCATACATAGCTGCCCATTCCGCACACATGTCTGCTGGACATGGAAACTATTAATTACAATTGGCTGTACAGCAAGTATTATTGTTGTCCTGACACCTCTCTCAGGGGTGGAAGGTTTCAAATGTCACACCAAATTACATACATATGCACAGCTGTTGCTGATGAAGAAATGGGCAGCTATGGGCCTTACCTACATCCCTCCTGCAAATCCCAAACTTGTTTCCCTACTGTCTTACCCTCTTTGTGACCCCTTTTTCACCACTTTCCTGTCTCCCCATTTTCATTTCTTTCAAAGAAAATAGCGCGGGTGTGCGCCAAAGTAAGCACTGTTAATCGGTTGTAAGTGGGTGTGCGCGTGTGTGCACGGAGCTAAACGCCAGTGCGCATGCGTGAGCTCCGCACAAACCAGCGCTAACCCAGTTACAACTGCTTAAAAGTGCCTCAGTCACTCTGATTGACAGGTCCTGTAGTCAGTTCAAAAGCAAAATAAAATCCCACTGTCAGTTCCAAACCCAGGACCTTGGAAACAGTAGTCTGTATGACCTACCACTAAGCCATGACTCTTATACAACAACATTGTGCTAAAATAAATAGAACATGTAATAGTAGGGATGAATGTAAAGGGAATATAGGATGTGTAGTACACAAAGCATGTCATTTAGAATTACTGTCAAAACTACTGGATTCCCATAATAGTAGTGTGTGAACAGAAACAGCCATGCTAGTTGGTAGCTTGTAGGTAATAATGTCAGTTAATGTACATATATAAATGTATTTATATTTACATATATATATATATATATATATATATATATATATATATATATATAGTTGTAGGTGTCATTGTGCATACACACTTACTACAGGGAACAGGAGAGAGGAATGGAGAAATGTGAATCTACAACACAGCCTGAATCATGAGAGAGATACTAACCTTTACACTCACAGAACAGTGTCCACAGCATACCAGCATGGTTCCCGCCCTTACAATCTGAAAGGGCAACACCTATCTCACATACCCTTTTATAGCACTGTCCTGAAATCACAGTGAGAACTGCAATCAGTACACAACTGGCTGCATGCAATTAGCAAATGCTGGCTTACAATTGGTGCAGAGGCCATCACATGGACCTATGCAGATACCTACAAAAGCATCCTGTAGTAACTCTCCACACATGCAATACGTTCATTGCACTGTCTGGAAGCAGACAGAGGGAGAGAGACAGACAGAGACAGAGAGAGAAAAAAAAAAAAACACACGCTACACACTGTGACTCTAAGCTGTCAGCAGTGACAGTAGCAGCAGGAAGCAGAAGCAGTGGTAATGCAACCAGCTGCGACAAACACAAGTAATGCAAAGTAGCAGGTTAATAGTCTGCATACTGTGAACCCTCCAAATGTGTCATAGGTCTGTATCTATAGGTATGTCCATGTGATATGTTGTGTGTACGTAGTTCCACCAAAAGGGGATGACTATACATTACATGTCAATCAGTGTTAGGCCATGATCCTGGCAGCAGTTGTCTGTGCATTGCCCTCAGCAATGGCTGTAGTGACTGTTTTGAAAGGTCAGCCAGGTTCAAAAGGCAGGATCAGCCCATCACAAAGGCAAACTGGCTGGGAACAAGTGTCTGCAGGTACCTGATATCACTGCATATGCATCCCATACTGAATAATTCCATAACTTAGCAGACCAGGCCAGTTATGCATATGATGTGGTAGTTCTCAGATTCAGTAGAGGTGCCTCCTTAGTGGTGTGGGACCACTGTTGCTGTATGCTAGTGTCCAGGTACATATCATGTAGTATGGCCAAGATTAATTATCAGTCTTATATGCGGTTGTATGTCCTCTTGGAGTGCATGTAGCACACATCCAGGGATACCATCAGGTCACAGTGATGCTGTGTGTTCTGCTTTGCTGAGGGCGGCCCTCACCTGGACATGTGAGATGATAGGGAGGGTACACACAGCTGTGATAAGTATTTCAACTGGTGGGGGAGAAGGAGGGGGGAATACGTGCACCAAACCTGTCTGCAAGAATGTTGCCAATATCTGTGTGTTTGGTGAATGTTAAGTAGGTGTGTATTAACGCAGAGCATATCTGAGGCATTTGGTCCATATGTGTAACATAACTGAAGAAGGCCTTGTGGTTATCCATAGTGTTTGTGGCCATTTCCCTCCCAGAGTAGGCCATGGCCGTTGTTATGAGAGACCGTAGCGTAGTACCAGTGCTGACCACAGATGCCTTCCCTTAATGTGAATCTGCTCTGTCCTGCAGTAGCCTCCTGCTATTGTTATACAATCTGCCTCTGTCTGGGGTCCACCGGACAGGATGCCTAACCTTTGTGCATAGGGTCTGGGTTAGAAATGTGTGTGCAAGTTCCATGCAATCTGTGGGATGTCCGTGGTAAGCATTTGCAAAGGGGTCAGCAGTGTGGGTTGTGGCTTCCACTGGACTAGTGTGCTGCATGGATACCATCTCAGTCCTAACAAGTGAATAACTGTCTAATCGGTTCTACCTGACATAAACGAAACCCCAAAACACCGACAACGCAATCACCGAAACCACATAACCGACAGTACAAAAACACGAAACCCCACATGCCCGATAACGAAATAACTGACGGTACACAAACACGAAACCTCATACACTGCACACACCACAATCACAACAATCAACAAACAAAACACATTCCCAGTCCAAAAACCACATACACAACACAAGCACACCAAAATCCCTACAAACCCACACTAAACCTCACATACACAACTACCTACAACCCTAACCCAAACCCTAACCCTAAGGTCCGTCACTACCGCACACTTACCTGACCCGCTCCCTAACCCAAACACAATCACTACCGCACACTTACCTGACCCGCTCCCTAACCCTAACTCACTTAACCCGCCCCTAACCCAAACACAATCACTACCGCACACTTACCTGACCCGCTCCCTAACCCTAACTCACTTAACCCACCCCTATCCCCACCGACCGTCAATATCCACACTTACCTTACTCGCACCATAATGTCCGTCACTACTGCATACTTACACAGCCTTTTCCCATGTCGGCATCCTCGGCGTCAGTGCTTTCATCCGTCGAGTCGGTCTTCTGAACTGTCGATCTTCTGGGGCCCGTCGCGTCAGTCTTCTGAACTGTCGATCTTCTGGGGCTCGCGATTTCCATGTCGATGTTCCGGCATGTCGACTAACTGAGGTAGAACCGTCTAATCACATACATATCAAAGTAGTCTACTGTGCTGGTGGTGGTGGTGGGATATGTATATCCAGGCTGAGTAACTAGTGTCCACATCACACTAGTGGATGGCGTCCCACATACAGTACCTTGGGATGAACCCCCAGAGTGAGGTTGTGCATTGGACCTGTCAGTGTGTGCTGACCGATGGGGCATGCTACTATGTTGTGTGGAATGTGGCAGGTATTGTTGCACAGGTGTTGGCTGAGCACTGATATCTGGCCATGTACTTGTGTATCCACCACGAGACACACACATGCAACATATGGGAGTAGTAGTATATCACTACACATGAGTATCATGTATAGTATGTGTGCCATATATTGCTGACATAGTCTGCTGATATCCTGTTTGTGTTCTCTTCCAGGGAGATGGCGTGTCAGCATAATCCCGCCTACTCTGCAGCGGAAGATGAGGAGATACACCAGAGCCTGGTGCGGGAGTATGACATACTGTTTTCCCACACCAGTCAGAATCAGCAGGAGAGGGCTGCACTGTGGCAAGACCTTGTCCGTAGGGTAAATGACATTGGCACGCATAATAGGACATATGAGCAGGTACAACATCACTGCAGTGATTTAATCAGAAATGTCCGTCAGCGTGTGTCGGATATCCACAGGCAACAGGTTGCCACAGGAGGTGGGGTGGCCACACATCCCCCCTCACCAGACTGGAGGGGCTACTCCTAAGTGTTGTGGCTCCAGCCCCGGAACAGCAACAGCAATACACCTGCATCATGATGGAGGCTGGATCCACACAGCAGCACGACATGGAGTGTGCAGGTAATATGCCATATGTACACTTGACCGTTCTGTACACTGTTAGTTTATGCATGTGTAAGGTGTGTCCGTGGTATGTAGCTGTCATCATAGTATGTAATTGTGCATGTGTGATATTGGCAATATCAGCAGCTGACGTGTGAAAGGCAACTGATGTACTACTGCACTGTATCATATGCAGTATCAATGGCACAGTTGTGCCCACTGACATTAATCTCATCATTTCTGCAGGTCCCTCCGGGTTACAGCAAGGCAGGCCATCCATGCTGGTGAGTGTGTTTAACAATACCTATAATAGTCCTGATAGTGCTAGTAACACTAGTGTAACTCAGTAGTGCTCTGTGTGTATACTGCGGGTGTGCCTGTGCATGTGTGCAGGTGTGCCTGTGCCCATGTGTGCATGTGTGCAGGTGTGCCTGTTTCCATGTGTGCCTGTGTCCACGTGTGCATGTGATGTGTGCATGTGTGCCTGTGTCCACATGTGCAGGTGTGCATGTGTACACGTGACCACGTGCATGTGTGCATGTGTCCGTGTGCATGTGTGCATGTGTCCACGTGTGCATGTCTGCATGTGTGCCTGTGTGCATGTGTGCATGTGTGCCTGTGTGCATGTGTCCATGTGTGCATGTCTGCATGTGTGCCTGTGTCCATGTGTGCCTTTGTCCATGTGTGCATGTGTGCATGTGTCCATGTGTGCATGTGTCCACGTGTGCATGTGTGCATGTGTCCACGTGTGCATGTCTGCATGTGTGCATGTGTGCATGTGTGCCTGTGTGCATGTGTGCAATTGTGCCTGTGTGCATGTGTCCATGTGTGCATGTCTGCATGTGTGCCTGTGTCCATGTGTGCTTTTGTCCATGTGTGCATGTGTGCATGTGTCCATGTGTGCATGTGTGCATAAGTGCATCACTGGTAACAATGTGTGGACACTGTAAACCTGTGTTTCCTGTTTTCCTCCCACAGGTTCTGGTGCTGCTCTGGTGTCCTGCAGCAGGGAACCTGAATCTGGTGCCACAGGTACTGGTAATGATGATATCTGTGTAATGGTACAGGAAGGTGTGTCAGGGTCCGCCATTGGTTAGCCAATTGACAGTATACAGCTGTCAACCCCATCATAGCGCACAGTCATCCTGCCAGTACATCCTTTGTCACCATTGTCCCTAGGTGATGGACAGGATACAGTGGGCATTGACCAGGGTAATGTGGTATCTGTGGCACATGCTTCCCCACACAGCAGCCATGGGCAGGGTCCTGCGATGGTACCACACAGACAGTTGCCCATGGGTTCTCGTGGGAGCATCCGTGGGCGTACTGCCTCTGGCAGATGTGCCCAAAGAGGTCTGTCAACCTCAGCTATGTTTCGGGCTGTCATGCAGGCACAGTCACGTATGGAAAGGTACACCAGACAAGGTCTGAGGGAGCTGAGAGCATGTCGCACAGCCATGACTGACAGTATGCGTGACATCGCGGATGCTATCCGTAATTTCACTGATGTCATAGACAGACATTGTGGGGACATATTACAGCAGTTCCACAACCAAATGTCCATGAGCCAGGGCAATGGTGGGCGGTTGCGGCGTCGACGTGGCCGTATGCCAGCAACAGCAGCAGCTGGCAGTCGGCGCGGATGACAACAGGCCCGCACATGCCCCCATAGTGCCAGCAGCAGCCCCAGCAATGCTGGGTCTGTGCTGTCATTGGAACGCCCCAGGAGACCACGTGCACGTGGCTCTGGACAGTCCCAACAGGGACCTGTGTCCAGTCAACACACTCCCGCTTCTGATGACAGTATCCAGTCTGGCTTAGCACTGGATACGGTCTGTAGCACCCCTGCCAGGCACAGGTACCGTGTCTGTGCCCACAGACACTGATCTGTATGACCTGCCAGGTGCAGTCTGTGGCTGTCCACAAACCCCTGTATATGGCAGCCATGAGGTGGAACTGTGTGCGTGCATACACACATGTGAAATGTTAACACCTAGGGTGACCACATACATGCACACACTGCACCAACAGTGCCCCACCCTGTACTGCTGCCCTCACCAACACACATACACACACATGTCAATTGGTGGTATCAGTGGCAGACTCAGACATGCCTAGTTCACACCCTGTGCATATGATGACACTGTGCCACCTCCTGCAATCTCCAACATCATTGCGGGAACAAGTAAACATGTTGCTGATGCACAGGGTGACTACATAGAAGTGTATTAGTAGTATCATGTTGGTAAAAGTACAGTGTGCTGATATGACTGTGTGTATATCCCAGCATGCCTGATGCAGTAACCGTATGAATGTCCTGAATTGTTATCTGCACCCATAGTACGTACCAAAGTGTAACAGCTGCACATAATTGCATGCCGGTGGTAAGGATGTCAACAGATAGCCGCATACATGGGTAGCACAGGGGGGAAGCTAACACAAGTAGTGATATGCAATGGTGGATATGTACAGTAATGGTGTCAAGTTGCCCACAATGACTATGCAATGTGGATGTTTGCGCATGTTGATATGTGTGCAGTACCAATGTAATCCAAATCACAATTAACTATGACATAATATCACTTCTACCATGGGCATCTGTGCTGTGTATTCCTGGGTACATGTTGATAGTGCCTACATATTTGCATTTTTACTTAATGTTAGTGTTACCCCTTCTTTGTTGTACAATGAACTACTTCCAGCCCTGCTTACTGTAGCTTTGTTTGCATGCATGTTCGCTTGGGGTTCCCTGGAACACTGCTTACACCTGCAATGCAGAGTTACAGTGCTTCTGTGGACTCCTAGTGACATCTGCATAGCGTACGATATGTATGTCAAGTTTACACATGACAGAACATCACTGTCCGTCCTGTTCGCATGTACGTTGCCTTTGACACATTGCACATGTCTTACCTGGCATTTACCCACGTGTGCAGTCATATATGCCAGTGCTATGAAAAAGTAGCAGTACACCCACACATACACACCTTCAGTATGTTGTTCCCAATTGGCCCTATGTGTTGGTACTCACCATGGCAATCACACTACTAGGGTAGCATGTGCAAAGTTAACCTGTGAATCACCTCTAAGGCCCAGTTGTGGTTTATGTGAGTCATGTGGCAATGTCACAGCTGCCACATGTATGCAGTCAGCCATCACCCTTGGCCAGGAACGTACAACACATGTGTGGGTTGCCACCACATAGCCAATCTGGGGACTGAGCTCCCTGAACCCAGTAATGCCATACTCTGTCAGGTGTCATGTCATATTACAGTGACTACAATACAAGTCAGACATAGACATGCACTGACAGCATGCTGAACACACTGGGGCATACGTGGGGACTCAGAATAGCATCCTGTCTGAGCATCACACACCTCCGCAGCTGGCACAAAGGCATATGTTCTGTTGGAACAGAGCACATGCCACACATGGCACACACATCCCGTGTGCCACACACTCACAGCCTGTAGGGCTACACAACACACCTGCTACAGATGTGTCAGGTACCTGTCTTGGGTGCTGCAATGGGGTCCCGCTCAACAGGCTGTATCTGGTGAAGGTCACAGTGATATGCCTCAGGGACACTATGGTCCACCACAGAACACATGCATACAGGTCAGTCAGAGGCATGGACACATATGACTCACTCATTGACCATGCCACTATGGATGACCTGAGACATACCTCCCTGGACTACATGATAGGGAACATAGAATGGATCTCTCAGCATGTGGCACAGGCCAGTATGAGCCTGATCTTTGTTGCCAACATACCCTCACCAGGTATGCTACCACTATATGTAGGAAGGGTGTTGTATGTCTACATTCTGCTCAGTCTCCAATGTCATTCATAGGGTATCCACTGGCTGTCAACGTGTGCTTATATGCTAGGAAGCCACAATGATATGCAAGGGTCAGCTTGCACGTGACACCCATGGCCCGATGTATATTGGTGAAGCTCCTTGATACACACATACTGCCTTATGCTGCAGGACACAGATTACATAGCCACCTCCGTGGGTATCACACAGGTTAGGACACTAACAGTGCTGCTACACAACACCAGCAGTGTACACTGCAAGATGCATGCACTGGACACTGTCCTCAGCACGGTGAACTGCAATGTCTGTGCAGTACCAGAGTCCTGATTCATGGCTCACAGGTGTAACCCATTACTGACAGGTTATGCCTCATACCATGCCTGTCGTCCACTACACATGTAACACACATGGACAGGGGTGGTATCCCAAGGCACCACAGATACAAACACCTCCAGGTTGTTGGCACAGCACAAAGCATCAGGGCCTAATCATGTGCAGCTAACAGTGTGTCAGACTGCCATCTGGTTCATAGCCTGGCACACACAACCCTCCCATACACAGGAAAACCACCTATCCTCCATAACAACACTGGCAATATGACAGTCTCAAGAACTGTCTTTATATGGCTGGACTGCATCCAGCCAAACATTGTGCGTGAGCATTACTGTAGCTACAACACACTAGTTGAAGGGTTCACAGCATGTGGTCACTGAATTGCAGTGGAATGACATGTTACCACTCCCACAACAGGTGGGAACATGCAGCACCTGTACATCGACTACATGTAGACTATATGGCCCAGACCAGATGTGTATCCCCTGCTGTAGGTATTTTACCATATACACCCACACTGTATAGACACATACCACGTGCGGCCCCAGCACAGTAAGACACAGTCATATTGGTATACATTGCAAATACCATTTATCCACTCGAGGCATGTGTCAGACATGGTAACTACTGCAGGTCACAGGTAGTTATGTGTATGTGTCACACACATACATCATGTGTGCAATGCCATTGCTGGTTTAGGCAATGGCATGCATTGTTATGCACAAAGACCCACACAAGGTCATAATGTGTGACACAACCACACGTGGCAGTTGTGGGTTACCAAAACATACCTATCTGTACTCTGACAATGGTAATAGACCCAGTAGCAGAGCGCACTATTGGCATTACTGGCCAACTAGCCCTGTTTGGCTGTGCTGATAGTGTGGTGACATCCCCTGTGTTTACTGGGGGAATATGCAGCATCTGGTGTATTGTAGTATTTGCCAAAAGGATCTGTTCTCTCACACTTGCATTTACACACACTACTACTCCCCCCACAAACACGCACACTTGTCATTTGCAGGATTCATACCCCTACCTAACTAGGTCATGACACGTGAGAGAGACGCACTAGCAAAGCACACTATTCGGATTACTAGATGGCTCCTCTTCTCTGGCTGTACTTATAGGGTGCTGACATCATCAGTATTTTGAAACGGTAATGTGCATCAGGTAGTGTGATCTCCTGATTGCCAAAACTAACACATTTTACATACAGAAATGCACACACACAAACTCCCCACATCCAAACACACACACTTACCACTTGCAGGTTTCAAACCCCTACCTAAATATGTTATGGCACTTGAGAGTGACGCTGTAGCAGGTTGCACTATTCTGATTACTCCAAAAGGCACGGGAACCTTGCTCCAGTAAAAAAATTGCGTGAACGCAAATACAATGTCCTGAACGCAATTTATTAGATATCCACAAGCGTTTTCGCCACTGCCTCTGCCATGACTTCATCAGAGAAAAAAGTTACAGGAAATGCAGTATGCATACACTTTTTAAAAAGAGAAAGACAGGAAATGATGTAAAAATTACAACAGCTTAGAACTAAGACGCGAGGTTACACATCAAGTACCCCACATATATTTCTTAGTTAAATCACTCGTTCAATAAAAGTCCAAAAGGACAATAAAATTTAATTTATAGATAAAAACATTTAACCTACTAAAAATTGTATAGTAGGAAAGTACATGAACCACACTCAGCGTTGAGTATAGTGTGAAAATAGAACGAATATGTTGTTGGAAAAAAGTATATATACCCTTCAACCTAATTGTTTGTGTATTTATGTGCTCCTATTAAATATGCTAGGAGGTCTTAAGCACAGAAGTGGTGCTAAACTTGTTACACCAAGGTTACCAAGGTGACGGACACATGTAGTTAATATTAATAATTGTATTAAATTACCAAAAAAGTACTTAATCATACAGCTATGGTACAATATAAAATTATTATGTCTAAAAATACTAAAGGTTCTTACCACTAAGTATATTAAACTCTAAATGGAAGGTAAATATATACCTCATATCTTAACAAAGGGCTGAAAAAACTATCTCAAATAGCTCCTTAACTTCAAAACAGCGGAAATGTTACAGTTTTCATTGAGGCCCAGTTGCCTGAAGGCATCCAACCTCAATTGCCACTCCAATTCACGATTCTCAAGAATCAGTGAAAATGGACCCCCCCGGATCTTGGTTTTGTACCTGTCGGCCAAAAGAAAACTATGGCCTGGATTGAGGTCAACGTGCTATAGCGCGTCAATATCCTTCCACATCCTTCTTATTTTTAAAGCATACATGTGCATACGACAACGACCATTTTGCTCATGGAACTATGTAGAAGGCAATTACAACGCAGCTACATAAATAATCACGGATCTACTTTCTCAGTTTCAGAATGGATAAAATATTTCCTCATCTTCGATGGTGAAAGTTCCTTGACCAGACACCAATTACAAAATCCAGGTACGCCACGTTAAAGCCTTAGAGTCTCTTTGTAAAGTTTCCTGAGGTTGCTTACTTCCTTTGAAGATATCGTTTGGGGGAAAGACCCAGTCTTCAGCCAGCAATTGGAATAAATGCCAGTTTTGTATTATAGACACAATAGCTCTGGCCATATTCATACTGCAGACAAAATGAAAGTCACATGCCACATCAGATCTTGATGGAGTGGAATCAAAATCACATTCCGCAGAGATCGTCTCAAAGGTGGATGGTCCATCAATAAAGGATTGGATTCTGACATAGATCGGGTTTGTAAAATCCATTCTTTGAGTCCACCTCTGAACGATCAATTCATTCACTAAATGATCTGGTAACCCCGGATTTAAAAACATGTCCTTCAAAGATCACGTCCGGACCAAATAAGTGGGTAATACTCCACTTTTCGGCTCCGCTCTGTATAACTGGCGGACCATGTTTACGGTGCGATGGTAACCAGAACAATGGAGTCGAAAAGAGCAGGCACGCCAGTTTTCATAACACCGAATGAAAACACAGCAGCCGATCGCCCCAAGCTCACGTCCAATCGATTTCGCGCTCTAAGAGGAGAAAATTTGACCGCGAATTGCCAAGTTGTTGTTGCATTTGGCGAGTCAACAAAACAGACGGTTTCTAATCATTCCCCAAAGACCACAACATCAGAGGAATTCGCAGTATTGATGTTGACAAACAAGATCAAATCGGGCGAAGCATAGAAAACGCCTTCAATAGTTCACCTATATATAAAGCCCAGTAACGGGACCATTGCAACCCCTGTTTTTGTAAAATACCGCTGGTCAAACAACAAATTGATGACAGTCCGCTATAATTCAATGCCCATCGATGCCCTCGATCTGGGAGTACCCATTAAGAAAACACATCCTATCTCAGGCCTCTTGTGGGGAATAGAGGTGGCATAAATCTGGCATAACACGCCTTCGGTAAGAAAGTTACCTCAACGATGGTTATTGATACCTCCAAAACGACCAAGCATACGAGCGAGACGAAATGTATTAGCCTCAATGAAGCTCCATAAAGACGACCTTCATCCATGAGAGCTCGATGATTATTAATACCGGTCCTCAGGATCTAACAAGGCGCCCGCTGTCAGTCGAATAGCCCCATCCCGCACATCCGCCGATAGATATCAGCAGAAGAGCGTCAAATAGTTAACATCCTCCCTTATAAGAATATTGTTCAGTATTACGTTCAGTCCACTCTGTATCAGGTTTGATAGCCTGACCTGAACGGCAAAAGCTGGGTTATCCGCAGCCAGCCTGGCGGTTAAAACAGTCACCAACTTCTTTGTACATCCGGGGATCACTGCCCAAGATCAACCCACTGACACCTCGTGTTAGATGCGCGAAGAGGCGATTGAAGACTGCCCGGTCGCCTCAACGCCCAGTGAAGGCAGCTCATTAAAAGGTTTTGCAAGTTTATCGGTGAGGTGCACGAAGATCGATACTTCCTCAGAATGCCACCATATAGGCTCAGTTGTTCAACCAGTTCCCCATCAGCAGGAACGAACAACCTGAATGGGCCCTTTATTTGTGATTACCACTGGCATCGGATACTACCGAGCGATCGACACCATCATTGCCTCAGCTCCGCGCCGATTGATTACTCACGGGAACACAGGTTTGTTTTACTCAGCTTGAACTGATCTCCTCTGTTCCACATGGTCTGTAATATTGTTGCACTGACTCAAATGTTCTTTGACGATGAAATGAGCTTTCAAACATTTCACCTGTCATTGGTTTTCCCAAGGTTTTACCCATTTGACTTGAGCAAAACATGTCTAGGTCTCCCAACCCACATCCCTCCAGCAGATCATCTCTATATCAATGTCGTCCCTAAGGGTGTGCTAGAGGATGTGGAGCTGGGGCCCAGACGTAGTAATAGAATTAAAGGCCTTAAGGGTAATAATGCAGGACAGAATGACACAAATCAGAAAAATGGCAATGGCAATACCTTTTAGGTCAGCTAACAATCGCTCAAAGTATACCAACAGGAAGAGGAATCGAACAAATAAACCTGTGTTCCAATGAGGTAATCGTAATGTAGATTTTGAGTAAATGAAGTTGAAAAAGTGTCATTCACTCTCCAGTAGATCCAGCATACCCAGTAGTAATCACAAATAAAAGGGTGATTTCAAAAATGTATAATTTCTCGGAATTTCCTTGATGAGGAACTAGTTGAACTTTTAGCCTATGGGAACACTTTTTGGTATCCAGTAGATATGGTAGCATTTAAGCGAAATTATCGATCTAAGTGCTTTGTCCAAAGCAAACTAAACTTAAAACTTCTTTTTAATAATGAGCTGCCTTCTACCTGGGAGTTCTCTTGAAAACTGCCCAGTGTCTTTAATCCTCCTTCACGCATCTCTTCAACTTTTGAGAGTGTGTGTGAGGTTGATCTTAGCAATTATTTTGGATGTACAAAAAAGAAAGTTGAAAATATTGGTTTTGGCTACCACCAAAGAGCAGCTTATTTCTCTTGGACCAATCTTGCTGGCTGCTCAATTGGCCAGGCTTATGACGTAAACCTGGGATAAAGTGTGGAGGTTTGTAATACTAGACGTACTACTCTTATAAGGAGAGGATGTTAACTGTTTTGACATCTTCTGCTTATTCTGAGTCGCCTTATCAACGATCCATGGTGCTCATACAGGATTAGGGCTATTTCCGAGATTTATTTTTGAGGGAAAATCTGACATTGAGCATTTACAACTACATAGATATTACTTTGCCAAAATCCCTGTGATGTTTGGTACAATCAAGATCCATTCACAAGGATATTAATAATCCAATTAATGAGAGCTCCTCATAGATGGAAGGTCATCTATGAATGGTATCCTTGCAGTAAAACTTATTGACAATATTTTGTCTAAATACATTAAGCTCATTCCCAAGTGTCTGTAAAGACTTGTGTCGTTTTTGAGAGTATCAATAACTTACCATTCGACAATGAGAGAGTAACTTTCTTACCATTGACATGGTAGATTTATACACCTCTATTCCCCACCAAGAGGCCTCAGAATGGATAGGCCTTCTTCTTAATGACTTTGGTACCCCAAGATCGAGGGATCTCGCTACTGAACCATTAGATATAGTTCTGTCATCTAATTTTTTATTTTGACAAGCAGTATTTTTTACAAAACAGGGGTTGCAATGGGCTCCCTTTGTGGCGCTACCAAGGTAAACTTTTATATGGCTATTGGGAGAAGCATTTTCTTTATGCTTCACCCATTTGATGCGCTTTGTCAAACACTATACGAGATTCTCATGACATGTTCTTTTATTTAAATGGAATAGGTCCGAGGCCGCCATTGTTTTGTTGGCTCCTTGAACGAACAAACAAGCTTCTTAAAATTCACGCCCAATTTTTCTCCCTTGAAATCGATTATTTGGACGCGAAGCTTGCCAAAGGACATCAGCAATAATGTCTTCATTTCGAGGGTGTATAGAGAAACCAACGACTCGCAATTCTCTTCCTCCATTATTCTAGTTACCATCCTTTTAAACAAAAAATGGTCCATAGTAAAGGGTCAAGTTAGTTAGAGCAGTGGAGAATGCAGTACACTGTTGGATTTCCTACGTGGACCAAGTGTGATCTTTTGAAGGACATACGCTTTTAAAATCGGGGTTACCTGAACTATCATTTAGTGAATGAATTGATCCCAGAGGTGGGATTCCAAAAGCGACAGTGAATGGATTTTATGCAAACCCATTCTATGTCAAGTCCAATCCTTTATTGATGGACCATCCACCTTGAGACGCATCTCTGCCCCTTGGAATGTGATTTAGATTCCACTCCTGTCCATCCTAGGATCTGACGTGGCAATGTGGACTTTCATTAAGTTTTGTCACTACCTACAGTATGAATTCCTGCTATTGTGTCTATAATACTAGAAAAACTGGCATTTTATATCCAACAATTCTTGTCTTGTTGAGAAACTAGGTCTTTCCCCAAACTTTGTTCTCAGTAAAGAGGTAGCAACCTCAAAGAACTTTTACAAAGAGAGACTTCAAAGCCAGTCTTTTAACAAACGTATTGGCATGTACCCTCGCGGATTTTGTAATTGGTGTCACAAGGTCAGGCAGGTGAAACTTTCACCATCAGGATAGAAATATTTTTATCCAGCCTCCCTTTAAACTGTGAAAGTAGATCCATTATTTATGCAGCTTTAAAGCGATTGTTGTACTGCCTTCATATAGGCAAAATGGTCCTTAGAAGGCCGGTCCGCGATCGTGGCTTATGAAACACATGTATGCCATTAAAATAAGAAGGATATGAACGCATTCAGCTGCTAAGCACGCTGGGATTCTCAATCCAGGCCATGTTTTTCTTTGCGGCCATCGCACCAGGTACAAACCAAGATCCGAATGATTTTCACAGATTCTTGAGAATCGTGGAATTGGAGTGGTAATTGAGGTTGGATGCCTTCAGGCAACCGGGCCTCATTGAAAACTGTAACATTTCCGCTGTTTTTGAAGTTAAGGAGCTATTTGAGATAAGTTTTTCAGCCCTTTGTTAAGATATGAGGTATATATTTACCTTCCATTTAGAGTTTAATATTATACTTAGTGGGTAAGAACCTTTAGTATTTTTTTTTAGACTTAATAATTTTATATTGTACCCTAGCTGTATGATTAAGCACTTTTTTTTGGTAATTTAATACAATTATTAATATTAACTACATGTGTCCGTCACCTTGGTAACCTTGGTAAGAAGTTTAGTACCACTGATATCTGGCCATGTACTTGTGTATCCACCACGAGACACACACATGCAACATATGGGAGTAGTAGTATATCACTACATGAGTATCATGTATAGTATGTGTGCCATATATTGCTGACATAGTCTGCTGATATCCTGTTTGTGTTCTCTTCCAGGGAGATGGCGTGTCAGCATAATCCCGCCTACTCTGCAGCGGAAGATGAGGAGATACACCAGAGCCTGGTGCGGGAGTATGACATACTGTTTTCCCACACCAGTCAGAATCAGCAGGAGAGGGCTGCACTGTGGCAAGACCTTGTCCGTAGGGTAAATGACATTGGCACGCATAATAGGACATATGAGCAGGTACAACATCACTGCAGTGGTTTAATCAGAAATGTCCGTCAGCGTGCATCGGATATCCACAGGCAACAGATTGCCACAGGAGGTGGTGGCCACACATCCCCCTCACCAGACTGGAGGGCTACTCCTAAGTGTTGTGGGTCGAGCCGGAACAGCAACAGCAATACACCTGCATCATGATGGAGGCTGGATCCACACAGCAGCACGACATGGAGTGTGCAGGTAATATGCCATATGTACACTTGACCGTTCTGTACACTGTTAGTTTATGCATGTGTAAGGTGTGTCCGTGGTATGTAGCTGTCATCATAGTATGTAATTGTGCATGTGTGATATTGGCAATATCAGCAGCTGACGTGTGAAAGGCAACTGATGTACTACTGCACTGTATCATATGCAGTATCAATGGCACAGTTGTGCCCACTGACATTAATCTCATCATTTCTGCAGGTCCCTCCGGGGTTACAGCAAGGCAGGCCATCCATGCTGGTGAGTGTGTTTAACAATACCTATAATAGTCCTGATAGTGCTAGTAACACTAGTGTAACTCAGTAGTGCTCTGTGTGTATACTGCGGAGTGTGCATGTGTGCATGTGTGCAGGTGTGCCTGTGCCCATGTGTGCATGTGTGCATGTGTGCAGGTGTGCCTGTTTCCATGTGTGCCTGTGTCCACGTGTGCATGTGATGTGTGCATGTGTGCCTGTGTCCACATGTGCAGGTGTGCATGTGTACACGTGACCACGTGTGCATGTGTGCATGTGTCCACGTGTGCATGTGTGCATGTGTCCACGTGTGCATGTCTGCATGTGTGCCTGTGTGCATGTGTGCATGTGTGCCTGTGTGCATGTGTCCATGTGTGCATGTCTGCATGTGTGCCTGTGTCCATGTGTGCCTTTGTCCATGTGTGCATGTGTGCATGTGTCCATGTGTGCATGTGTCCACGTGTGCATGTGTGCATGTGTCCACGTGTGCATGTCTGCATGTGTGCATGTGTGCATGTGTGCCTGTGTGCATGTGTGCATGTGTGCCTGTGTGCATGTGTCCATGTGTGCATGTCTGCATGTGTGCCTGTGTCCATGTGTGCTTTTGTCCATGTGTGCATGTGTGCATGTGTCCATGTGTGCATGTGTGCATAAGTGCATCACTGGTAACAATGTGTGGACACTGTAAACCTGTGTTTCCTGTTTTCCTCCCACAGGTTCTGGTGCTGCTCTGGTGTCCTGCAGCAGGGAACCTGAATCTGGTGCCACAGGTACTGGTAATGATGATATCTGTGTAATGGTACAGGAAGGTGTGTCAGGGTCCGCCATTGGTTAGCCAATTGACAGTATACAGCTGTCAACCCCATCATAGCGCACAGTCATCCTGCCAGTACATCCTTTGTCACCATTGTCCCTAGGTGATGGACAGGATACAGTGGGCATTGACCAGGGTAATGTGGTATCTGTGGCACATGCTTCCCCACACAGCAGCCATGGGCAGGGTCCTGCGATGGTACCACACAGACAGTTGCCCATGGGTTCTCGTGGGAGCATCCGTGGGCGTACTGCCTCTGGCAGATGTGCCCAAAGAGGTCTGTCAACCTCAGCTATGTTTCGGGCTGTCATGCAGGCACAGTCACGTATGGAAAGGTACACCAGACAAGGTCTGAGGGAGCTGAGAGCATGTCGCACAGCCATGACTGACAGTATGCGTGACATCGCGGATGCTATCCGTAATTTCACTGATGTCATAGACAGACATTGTGGGGACATATTACAGCAGTTCCACAACCAAATGTCCATGAGCCAGGGCAATGGTGGGCGGTTGCGGCGTCGACGTGGCCGTATGCCAGCAACAGCAGCAGCTGGCAGTCGGCGCGGATGACAACAGGCCCGCGCATGCCCCCATAGTGCCAGCAGCAGCCCCAGCAATGCTGGGTCTGTGCTGTCATTGGAACGCCCCAGGAGACCACGTGCACGTGGCTCTGGACAGTCCCAACAGGGACCTGTGTCCAGTCAACACACTCCCGCTTCTGATGACAGTATCCAGTCTGGCTTAGCACTGGATACGGTCTGTAGCACCCCTGCCAGGCACAGGTACCGTGTCTGTGCCCACAGACACTGATCTGTATGACCTGCCAGGTGCAGTCTGTGGCTGTCCACAAACCCCTGTATATGGCAGCCATGAGGTGGAACTGTGTGCGTGCATACACACATGTGAAATGTTAACACCTAGGGTGACCACATACATGCACACACTGCACCAACAGTGCCCCACCCTGTACTGCTGCCCCTCACCAACACACATACACACACATGTCAATTGGTGGTATCAGTGGCAGACTCAGACATGCCTAGTTCACACCCTGTGCATATGATGACACTGTGCCACCTCCTGCAATCTCCAACATCATTGCGGGAACAAGTAAACATGTTGCTGATGCACAGGGTGACTACATAGAAGTGTATTAGTAGTATCATGTTGGTAAAAGTACAGTGTGCTGATATGACTGTGTGTATATCCCAGCATGCCTGATGCAGTAACCGTATGAATGTCCTGAATTGTTATCTGCACCCATAGTACGCACCAAAGTGTAACAGCTGCACATAATTGCATGCGAGTGGTAAGGATGTCAACAGATAGCCGCATACATGGGTAGCACAGGGGGGAAGCTAACACAAGTAGTGATATGCAATGGTGGATATGTACAGTAATGGTGTCAAGTTGCCCACAATGACTATGCAATGTGGATGTTTGCGCATGTTGATATGTGTGCAGTACCAATGTAATCCAAATCACAATTAACTATGACATAATATCACTTCTACCATGGGCATCTGTGCTGTGTATTCCTGGGTACATGTTGATAGTGCCTACATATTTGCATTTTTACTTAATGTTAGTGTTACCCCTTCTTTGTTGTACAATGAACTACTTCCAGCCCTGCTTACTGTAGCTTTGTTTGCATGCATGTTCGCTTGGGGTTCCCTGGAACACTGCTTACACCTGCAATGCAGAGTTACAGTGCTTCTGTGGACTCCTAGTGACATCTGCATAGCGTACGATATGTATGTCAAGTTTACACATGACAGAACATCACTGTCCGTCCTGTTCGCATGTACGTTGCCTTTGACACATTGCACATGTCTTACCTGGCATTTACCCACGTGTGCAGTCATATATGCCAGTGCTATGAAAAAGTAGCAGTACACCCACACATACACACCTTCAGTATGTTGTTCCCAATTGGCCCTATGTGTTGGTACTCACCATGGCAATCACACTACTAGGGTAGCATGTGCAAAGTTAACCTGTGAATCACCTCTAAGGCCCAGTTGTGGTTTATGTGAGTCATGTGGCAATGTCACAGCTGCCACATGTATGCAGTCAGCCATCACCCTTGGCCAGGAACGTACAACACATGTGTGGGTTGCCACCACATAGCCAATCTGGGGACTGAGCTCCCTGAACCCAGTAATGCCATACTCTGTCAGGTGTCATGTCATATTACAGTGACTACAATACAAGTCAGACATAGACATGCACTGACAGCATGCTGAACACACTGGGGCATACGTGGGGACTCAGAATAGCATCCTGTCTGAGCATCACACACCTCCGCAGCTGGCACAAAGGCATATGTTCTGTTGGAACAGAGCACATGCCACACATGGCACACACATCCCGTGTGCCACACACTCACAGCCTGTAGGGCTACACAACACACCTGCTACAGATGTGTCAGGTACCTGTCTTGGGTGCTGCAATGGGGTCCCGCTCAACAGGCTGTATCTGGTGAAGGTCACAGTGATATGCCTCAGGGACACTATGGTCCACCACAGAACACATGCATACAGGTCAGTCAGAGGCATGGACACATATGACTCACTCATTGACCATGCCACTATGGATGACCTGAGACATACCTCCCTGGACTACATGATAGGGAACATAGAATGGATCTCTCAGCATGTGGCACAGGCCAGTATGAGCCTGATCTTTGTTGCCAACATACCCTCACCAGGTATGCTACCACTATATGTAGGAAGGGTGTTGTATGTCTACATTCTGCTCAGTCTCCAATGTCATTCATAGGGTATCCACTGGCTGTCAACGTGTGCTTACATGCTAGGGAAGCCACAATGATATGCAAGGGTCAGCTTGCACGTGACACCCATGGCCCGATGTATATTGGTGAAGCTCCTTGATACACACATACTGCCTTATGCTGCAGGACACAGATTACATAGCCACCTCCGTGGGTATCACACAGGTTAGGACACTAACAGTGCTGCTACACAACACCAGCAGTGTACACTGCAAGATGCATGCACTGGACACTGTCCTCAGCACGGTGAACTGCAATGTCTGTGCAGTACCAGAGTCCTGATTCATGGCTCACAGGTGTAACCCATTACTGACAGGTTATGCCTCATACCATGCCTGTCGTCCACTACACATGTAACACACATGGACAGGGGGGTGGTATCCCAAGGCACCACAGATACAAACACCTCCAGGTTGTTGGCACAGCACAAAGCATCAGGGCCTAATCATGTGCAGCTAACAGTGTGTCAGACTGCCATCTGGTTCATAGCCTGGCACACACAACCCTCCCATACACAGGAAAACCACCTATCCTCCATAACAACACTGGCAATATGACAGTCTCAAGAACTGTCTTTATATGGCTGGACTGCATCCAGCCAAACATTGTGCGTGAGCATTACTGTAGCTACAACACACTAGTTGAAGGGTTCACAGCATGTGGTCACTGAATTGCAGTGGAATGACATGTTACCACTCCCACAACAGGTGGGAACATGCAGCACCTGTACATCGACTACATGTAGACTATATGGCCCAGACCAGATGTGTATCCCCTGCTGTAGGTATTTTACCATATACACCCACACTGTATAGACACATACCACGTGCGGCCCCAGCACAGTAAGACACAGTCATATTGGTATACATTGCAAATACCATTTATCCACTCGAGGCATGTGTCAGACATGGTAACTACTGCAGGTCACAGGTAGTTATGTGTATGTGTCACACACATACATCATGTGTGCAATGCCATTGCTGGTTTAGGCAATGGCATGCATTGTTATGCACAAAGACCCACACAAGGTCATAATGTGTGACACAACCACACGTGGCAGTTGTGGGTTACCAAAACATACCTATCTGTACTCTGACAATGGTAATAGACCCAGTAGCAGAGCGCACTATTGGCATTACTGGCCAACTAGCCCTGTTTGGCTGTGCTGATAGTGTGGTGACATCCCCTGTGTTTACTGGGGGAATATGCAGCATCTGGTGTATTGTAGTATTTGCCAAAAGGATCTGTTCTCTCACACTTGCATTTACACACACTACTACTCCCCCCACAAACACGCACACTTGTCATTTGCAGGATTCATACCCCTACCTAACTAGGTCATGACACGTGAGAGAGACGCACTAGCAAAGCACACTATTCGGATTACTAGATGGCTCCTCTTCTCTGGCTGTACTTATAGGGTGCTGACATCATCAGTATTTTGAAACGGTAATGTGCATCAGGTAGTGTGATCTCCTGATTGCCAAAACTAACACATTTTACATACAGAAATGCACACACACACAAACTCCCCACATCCAAACACACACACACTTACCACTTGCAGGTTTCAAACCCCTACCTAAATATGTTATGGCACTTGAGAGTGACGCTGTAGCAGGTTGCACTATTCTGATTACTCCAAAAGGCACGGGAACCTTGCTCCAGTAAAAAAATTGCGTGAACGCAAATACAATGTCCTGAACGCAATTTATTAGATATCCACAAGCGTTTTCGCCACTGCCTCTGCCATGGCTTCATCAGAGAAAAAAGTTACAGGAAATGCAGTATGCATACACTTTTTAAAAATAAAAGACAGGAAGTGATGTAAAAATTACAACAGCTTAGGACTTAAATGCGAGGTTACAAGTCAAATACCCCACATATATTCATTAATTAAATCACTCGTTCAATAAAAGTCCAAAAGGACAATAAAATTTAATTTATAGTTAAAAACATTTAACCTACTAAAAATTTGTATAGTAAGAAAATACATGAACAACACACAGCATTGAGTATAGTGTGAAAATAGAACGGAATATGTTGTTGAAAAAAATATATATATACCCTTCAAACTAATTGTTTGTTAGTGTGTTTATGTGCTCCTATTAAATATGCTAGGAGGTCTTAAGCACAGAAGTGGTGCTAAACTTGTTACACCAAGGTTACCAAGGTGACGGACACATGTAGTTAATATTAATAATTGTATTAAATTACCAAAAAAGTACTTAATCATACAGCTATGGTACAATATAAAATTATTATGTCTAAAAAATACTAAAGGTTCTTACCCACTAAGTATATTAAACTCTAAATGGAAGGTAAATATATACCTCATATCTTAACAAAGGGCTGAAAAAACTATCTCAAATAGCTCCTTAACTTCAAAACAGCGGAAATGTTACAGTTTTCATTGAGGCCCAGTTGCCTGAAGGCATCCAACCTCAATTGCCACTCCAATTCACGATTCTCAAGAATCAGTGAAAATGGACCCCCCCGGATCTTGGTTTGTACCTGGTCGATGGCCATAAAAGAAAAACTATGGCCTGGATTGAGGTCAACGTGCTTAGCTAGTGCGTTCACATCCTTCTTATTTTTAATGGCATACATGTGTTCATAAACACGATCGCAGACTCTACGGACCATTTTGCCTATGTAGAAGGCAGTACAACAATCGCACAAAGCTACATAAATAATGGATCTACTTTCTCAGTTTAAAGGGAAATGGATAAAATATTTCCTATCCCTGATGGTGAAAGTTTCACCTGCTTTGACCTTGTGACACCAATTACAAAATCTGCAGGGGTACATGCCAATACGTTTGTTAAAAGACTGGCTAGTGAAGTCTCTTTGTAAAAGTTCTTTGAGGTTGCTACCTCTTTTGAAGACAAAGTTTGGGGAAAGACCTAGTCTCTCAGCAAGACAATAATTGTTGGATATAAAATGCCAGTTTTTTTGTATTATAGACACAATAGCCTTAGAATTCATACTGTAGGTAGTGACAAAACTTAATGAAAAGTCACATGCCACATCAGATCTTGGATGGACAGGAGTGGAATCTAAATCACATTCCAAGGCAGAGATCGTCTCAAAGGTGGATGGTCCATCAATAAAGGATTGGACTTGACATAGAATGGGTTTGTAAAATCCATTCATCCTTTTGGAGTCCACCTCTAGGATCAATTCATTCACTAAATGATTCGGGTAACCCCGATTTAAAAACATGTCCTTCAAAAGATCACACTCGGTCCGGAAATCCAACAGTGTACTGCACATTCTCCCTGCTCTAACTAACTGGCCCTTTACTATGGACCATTTTTGTTTAAAAGGATGGTAACTAGAATAATGGAGGAAAGAATTGCAGTACGTTGGTTTTCTATACACCCTCGAAATGAAAACATTATTGCTGACGTCCTTTGACAGCTTCACGTCCAAATAATCGATTTCAAGAGGAGAAAATTTGGACGTGAATTTTAAGAAGCTTGTTGTTGCATTCAAGGAGTCAACAAAACAGACGGCCTCGGACCTATTCCCTTTAAATAAAAAGAACATGTCATCGAGGAATCTCGTATAGTATTTGACAAAGCGCATCAAATCGGGTGAAGCATAAAGAAAATGCTTCTCCCAATAGCCCATAAAAAAGTTTGCAACGGTAGCTCCACAAGGGGAGCCCATTGCAACCCCCTGTTTTTGTAAAAAATACTGCTTGTCAAAAATAAAAAAATTAGATGACAGAACTATATCTAATAGTTCAGTAACGAGATCCACCTCGATCTTGGGAGTACCAAAGTCATTAAGAAGAAGGCCTATCCATTCTGAGGCCTCTTGGTGGGGAATAGAGGTGTATAAATCTACCACGTCAATGGTAAGAAAATTACTCTCATTGTCGTATGGTAAGTTATTGATACTCTCCAAAAACGACCAAGAGTCTTTACAGACACTTGGAATAAGCTTAATGTATTTAGACAAAATATTGTCAATGAGTTTGGCACAAGGATACGTCATAGATGACCTTCCATCTATGAGAGCTCTCATTGGTGGATTATTAATATCCTTGTGGATCTTCGGTATGCCAAACATCACAGGGATTTTTGGCAAAGTAATATCTATGTAGTTGTAAATGTCAATGTCAATTTTCCCCTCCAAAAATAAATCTCGGAAATAGCCCCTAATCCTGTTATGAGCACCATGGATCTCGTTGATAGACGACTCAGAATAAGCAGAAGATGTCAAAACAGTTAACATCCTCTCCTTATAAGAATAGTTGTCTAGTATTACCAAACCTCCACCTTTATCAGGTTTGATAAGCCTGACCGGTGAACGGCAAAGTTGGTCCAAGAGAAATAGCTGCTCTTTGGTGGTATTAAAACCAATATTTTCAACTTTCTTTTGTACATCCAAAAATAATTGCCTAAGATCAACCTCACAAACACTCTCAAAAAGTTGAAGAGATGCGTGAAGAGGAGGATTAAAGACACTGGTCAGTTTCAAAGAACGCCCAAGTGAAGGCAGCTCATTATTAAAAAGAAGTTTTAAGTTTAGTTTGCGGACAAAGCACTTAAGATCGATAATTTCCTTAGAAATGCTACCATATCTACTGGGTACAAAAGTGTTCCCATAGGCTAAAAGTTCAACTAGTTCCTCATCAAGAGGAAATTCCGAGAAATTATAAATTTTGAAATCACCCTTTTTATTTGTGATTACTACTGGGTATACCGGATCTACTGGAGAGTGAATGACACCAACTTCATTCTCAAAATCTACATTGATTACCTCACTGGAACACAGGTTTATTTGTTTGTTCCGATTCCTCTTCCTGTTGGTATACTGGCGATTGTTGCACTGACCTAAAAAATTATTGCCATTGCCATTCTTCTGATTTGTGTCATTCTGTCCTGCATTATTACCCTTAAGGCCTTTAATTCTATTACTATGTCTAGGCCTCAACTCCACATCCTCTAGCAGATCATCTTCTATATCAATGTCGTCCCTAAGGGTGTGCTAGAGGATGTGGAGTTGGGGCCTAGACGTAGTAATAGAATTAAAGGCCTTAAGGGTAATAATGCAGGACAGAATGACACAAATCAGAAAAATGGCAATGGCAATAATTTTTTAGGTCAGCGCAACAATCGCCAGTATACCAACAGGAAGAGGAATCGGAACAAATAAACCTGTGTTCCAATGAGGTAATCAATGTAGATTTTGAGAATGAAGTTGGTGTCATTCACTCTCCAGTAGATCCAGTATACCCAGTAGTAATCACAAATAAAAAGGGTGATTTCAAAATGTATAATTTCTCGGAATTTCCTCTTGATGAGGAACTAGTTGAACTTTTAGCCTATGGGAACACTTTTGTATCCAGTAGATATGGTAGCATTTCTAAGGAAATTATCGATCTTAAGTGCTTTGTCCGCAAACTAAACTTAAAACTTCTTTTTAATAATGAGCTGCCTTCACTTGGGAGTTCTTTGAAACTGCCCAGTGTCTTTAATCCTCCTCTTCACGCATCTCTTCAACTTTTTGAGAGTGTGTGTGAGGTTGATCTTAGGCAATTATTTTTGGATGTACAAAAGAAAGTTGAAAATATTGGTTTTAATACCACCAAAGAGCAGCTATTTCTCTTGGACCAACTTTGCCGTTCACCGGTCAGGCTTATCAAACCTGATAAAGGTGGAGGTTTGGTAATACTAGACGACTACTCTTATAAGGAGAGGATGTTAACTGTTTTGACATCTTCTGCTTATTCTGAGTCGATCAAAGATCCATGGTGCTCATAACAGGATTAGGGGCTATTTCCGAGATTTATTTTTGGAGGGGAAAATTGACATTGACATTTACAACTACATAGATATTACTTTGCCAAAAATCCCTGTGATGTTTGGCATACCGAAGATCCACAAGGATATTAATAATCCACCAATGAGAGCTCTCATAGATGGAAGGTCATCTATGACGTATCCTTGTGCAAAACTCATTGACAATATTTTGTCTAAATACATTAAGCTCATTCCAAGTGTCTGTAAAGACTCTTGGTCGTTTTTGGAGAGTATCAATAACTTACCATTCGACAATGAGAGTAACTTTCTTACCATTGACATGGTAGATTTATACACCTCTATTCCCCACCAAGAGGCCTCAGAATGGATAGGCCTTCTTCTTAATGACTTTGGTACTCCCAAGATCGAGGTGGATCTCGTTACTGAACTATTAGATATAGTTCTGTCATCTAATTTTTTTATTTTTGACAAGCAGTATTTTTTACAAAAACAGGGGGTTGCAATGGGCTCCTGTATGCGTACTGCTAAACTTTTTATGGGCTATTGGGAGAAGCATTTTCTTTATGCTTCACCCGATTTGATGCGCTTTGTCAAATACTATACGAGATTCCTCTATGACATGTTCTTTTTATTTAAATGGAATAGGTCCGAGGCCGTCTGTTTTGTTGGCTCCTTGAACGCAACAACAAGCTTCTTAAAATTCACGTCCAATTTTTCTCCCCTTGAAATCGATTATTTGGACGTGAAGCTGTCAAAGGACATCAGCAATAATGTCTTCATTTCGAGGGTGTATAGAAAACCAACGTACTGCAATTCTTTCCTCCATTATTCTAGTTACCATCCTTTTAAACAAAAATGGTCCATAGTAAAGGGCCAGTTAGTTAGAGCAGGGAGAATGTGCAGTACACTGTTGGATTTCCGGACCAAGTGTGATCTTTTGAAGGACATGTTTTTAAATCGGGGTTACCTGAATCATTTAGTGAATGAATTGATCCTAGAGGTGGACTCCAAAAGGATGAATGGATTTTACAAACCCATTCTATGTCAAGTCCAATCCTTTATTGATGGACCATCCACCTTTGAGACGATCTCTGCCTTGGAATGTGATTTAGATTCCACTCCTGTCCATCCTAGATCTGATGTGGCACGTGACTTTTCATTAAGTTTTGTCACTACCTACAGTATGAATTCTAAGGCTATTGTGTCTATAATACGAAAAAACTGGCATTTTATATCCAACAATTCTTGTCTTGCTGAGAAACTAGGTCTTTCCCCAAACTTTGTCTTCAAAAGAGGTAGCAACCTCAAAGAACTTTTACAAAGAGACTTCAAAAGCCAGTCTTTTAACAAACGTATTGGCATGTACCCCTGCGGATTTTGTAATTGGTGTCACAAGGTCAAAGCAGGTGAAACTTTCACCATCAGGGATAGGAAATATTTTATCCATTTCCCTTTAAACTGTGAAAGTAGATCCATTATTTATGTAGCTTTGTGCGATTGTTGTACTGCCTTCTACATAGGCAAAATGGTCCATAGCGTCCGCGATCGTGTTTATGAACACATGTATGCCATTAAAAATAAGAAGGATATGAACGCACTAGCTAAGCACGTTGACCTCAATCCAGGCCATAGTTTTTCTTTTATGGCCATCGACCAGGTACAAACCAAGATCCGGGGGGGCCCATTTTCACAGATTCTTGAGAATCGTGAATTGGAGTGGCAATTGAGGTTGGATGCCTTCAGGCAACCGGGCCTCATTGAAAACTGTAACATTTCCGCTGTTTTGAAGTTAAGGAGCTATTTGAGATAGTTTTTTCAGCCCTTTGTTAAGATATGAGGTATATATTTACCTTCCATTTAGAGTTTAATATACTTAGTGGGTAAGAACCTTTAGTATTTTTTTAGACTTAATAATTTTATATTGTACCCTAGCTGTATGATTAAGTACTTTTTTGGTAATTTAATACAATTATTAATATTAACTACATGTGTCCGTCACCTTGGTAACCTTGGTGTAAGAAGTTTAGTACCACTTCTGTGCTTAAGACCTCCTAGCATATTTAATAGGAGCACATAAACACACTAACAAACAATTAGTTTGAAGGGTATATATATATTTTTTTCAACAACACATTCCGTTCTATTTTCACACTATACTCAATGCTGTGTGTTGTCCATGTATTTTCTTACTATACAAATTTTTAGTAGGTTAAATGTTTTTAACTATAAATTAAATTTTATTGTCCTTTTGGACTTTTATTGAATGAGTGATTTAACTAAGAAATATATGTGGGGTACTTGATGTGTAACCTCGCGTCTTAGTTCTAAGCTGTTGTAATTTTTACATCATTTCCTGTCTTTCTCTTTTTAAAAAGTGTATGCATACTGCATTTCCTGTAACTTTTTTCTCTGATGAAGCCATGGCAGAGGCAGTGGCGAAAACGCTTGTGGATATCTAATAAATTGCGTTCAGGACATTGTATTTGCGTTCACGCAATTTTTTACTGGAGCAAGGTTCCCGTGCCTTTTGGATTATCTTTGGTTTTTGCTTGTTTTACTTCATCTATTCTGATTACTGACAGATGTCTCTTCTCCAGCTGTATGTATAGGGTGCTGTCATCATCACTGTTTGGAAAGGGTAATGTGCATCATGTAGTGTGATCTCCTGATTTCAAAAAAGCACATGTTTTTCATACAGAATTGCACACACACAGAGTCCCCACATCCAAACACACACACATGACATTGACAGGTTTCAAACTCCTACCTAATTATATTATGACACTCAGGAGAGATGCATTAGCAGAGTGTGCTATTCGAATTATTGGGAGGTTTCCCTTCTCCTGCTGTACTTATAGGGTGCTGACATCATCCGTGCTCAGATAGGGGAATGTGCATCCTGTAGAATGCTTTCACAGATGCCAAAAGGGACATCTCCCTCACACAGACTTGCACACACACTAACCCCCTCCACACACACTGAACATTTACAGAATTCAAACCCCTACCTAACTATGTTATGACACTCGAGACGGACGCATTAGCGCAGTGCACTATTCGCATTACTGGGAGGTTTCCCTTCTCCTGCTGTACTTATAGGGTGCTGACATCATCAGTGTTTAGAAAGGGGAATGTGCATCCTGTCGTGTGTTCTCCTAGTTGCCAAAAGGGATATTTCCTTCATATAGACTTGCACACACACTAACCCCCTCCACACACACTGAGCATTTGCAGGATGCAACCCCCTACCTAACTATGTTTTGACACTCGAGACAGATGCATTAGCAGAGCGCGCTATTCGCATTACTGGGAGGTTTACCTTCTCCTGCTGTACTTATAGGGTGCTGACATCATCAGTGTTTAGAAAGGGGAATGTGCATCCTGTAGTGTTTTTTCCCAGTTGCCAAAAGGGACATTTTCCTCTCACAGCTTTTCACACACACAAACCCCACTCAACCACCCACACTGAGCATTTGCAGGATTCAAACCCCTACCTAACTATATTATGACACTTGAGGGAGTCGCATTAGCAGAGCACACTATCCGAATTAGTGGGCATCTGTTTTGCACCTGCAGTATTTATAGGGTGCTGACATCTTTATTTCTACAGAGGTATGTACATGTAGTACTACCTGTCAGGTGGGGGATAGCATATATATGCATTTGCATCCACCTACATCAGGGTCAGATATGCAAATCGCACTGGCAGGTTATGTTCTATATCATGCTTTGTGACCACAGGACCTGTAACACACAACACAAACAGTCCAGAACACCACACCCACATCCAGGACACACACTTAGCTTCCCTGGGAACAGTGCCAGGATATGCAGGTGTTCACATACACCATTCCAGTTGTTAACATCAGGTACAGGCATATTGTGTGTGAGAACTACTCAGGCCTCTACCACTTTACCCTACAGCCACTACAAGTTGTGGGTCCATGTGCTATGGCAGAACCACACACCACAGCCACATGGGGGAATACATATTGCACCTGTCCATCTGCAACGTGGGTACTCACTGTTCCACACCAGAGGTAGACCACCATTGTTGATATCTGACCATACCCACCTTTCCTGGACATCCATATCCCATCTCCACCCCCAGGCAAGGTTGTCACTGCACACAAACTGTATTTAGCACAAGCAGACTCTACACTTGGAAGACTGGGGTGGACGACTTCAGAGGACCCATGCTGGAGGACTATACTGGCCACTCAGCATAATCCTTGACAATTGCATTCTATGAGCATGTGTACAGTTTGCATTGATCATGCTATCCCACATATACCCATGACTGCTCCATAACAAGACACCTGTCAGGTGTACACCAGCCTTATATGAGCCGTACAACAGACAGAGTGAGCTAATACATTGCAGAGCTGTAGCCCACAGAGGGAGGATATCTGTGAACAGTTCCGGCACGGTACTTCATTCACACATAATCATTACAACACAGTGTTGACTGTGGAATTGTCCAGAGAATGCAGATAGGGCTCCCCTCAGTCTGTTATTGACAGACACTTACTGTTAGAGATCCTCAGCAACCCTCTTCCAGCACACACCAACAACATCGCTGTGGCTTAGCACATTCAATCCCTGGGACCTCCACGGTGCCCCTGCTTGACAGAGGCACAGCTCACTAGCCTCACATGTTGCCTTATGTGACCTACTTTACAGTGGCACAGTAGCCTACTGTACTGGGGATGCAGATGCCAAGCACACTCTGGTTGAGCTATCATTCTTTAAGGCAACAAGCCTAGTATTGACCTCTACACCCATATGTTCAATTGTCGTATGCACAATATTTGTTGTGCTGTTCTACTGTTTGCAGGTCTTTATTGCCATAGCATTCCCTGTTCCTATGACCAACTTGTGTATCTGTGGAAGATGTTTGCATATGACAGCGATCCACTATATCACTTATGTCTCTGTAGTCATTTACTGTGTGCACTGGGCAGATTGCTGTGTTGTGGTTGGTTCCTGGACTGACACGTACAAATACCAGATATGTGAGGCCAACTGCTGAATGGAGATATGGCCTAAGTGTGTGAGCATGCCCAGTTCAGCCTTTCCATGGCATGTTGTCTGACATATGCCTCATTTATCAAAGTGTGCGAGCATGCCCAGTGTGAGCTTTCCATATGTTGCACTCTGAAGTCCACCACATATTTGGGTGTGTGTGAACTTCAACAATATCTCACGTTTATGGTTGTGTGTTGGGTGTCATGTTGTGTACTAACTGGCCAACTGCTTCGTGTCTGCCACAACAGGGATTGTACTGTGCCTGCAGGGATTGCATGGGATACTTTGCAGACAGTTCTCAACATACTTTCATAATGACCTAACACTGTAGTACCGTATAGTGTACTGGTTCAGTACTTTCACTGTGGTGGACAGTATCCTGGGCTTTAGTCCTATGACTGCTTGACATCTTCATAGTGAGCACAACAGACTGTGTAGGGGCCAGTTGTGCACATATGACCATGTTGCATTATGTTCAGATATGGACTACCTACACCAGGCTCGTCCAACATTGGTAGTGTATTCCACAACATGGGTGGACATTGGCAAACACTAGCGATGTTCCCTAGGCCATTTGTGATGCTAGTCACAGGGTGTGTTTGTCCTTCGACACACATTGTAACTGGAGTTTGCCATTACATATGTCATGGTTAGTATACTGTGCCTCTGTCTACCTCTGACATAACAGTGATACCCAGGGTTAGCCTACCATCTCCCATCCACTCATCAGGATTCCTCTTGAGGGGTGTCGATAAGTGACTCTCTGGCTGACCTGTACCAGGAGTTTACTGAAGAGTGGGGGTGCCTTCTGTGTTATGGATTATTCTGTACAGCTTGTCCTATGTATGTCAGTGCTGGGGTTCAGGTCTCTCATGTGCATAGCTCACTGCCATTCAGATTGTACAAGGTGCAGCATGTTCATTGATTCCAGGTTGGACATGGCTTCATACATCAGGCACAGCTTGCCTGTAGCTGGGCAGTATGGCAGTGTGTGGGGCTGCAGTTTGTTTACTCAGGCAACACATGGCATCTGTTCATGCTCTTTGCTACTCCTGGTGGGGTACTGTTGTGGACTTTACAGTTGATGGAGGTGTCTGCTGAGGTATATCCCACAGGGGCTATTGTAGTCAATTGTGATGCTGATGGAGGATGACTGCATCTGCCAACCTTCATGTTTGGGTGGGTATATAGTATATGTTTCTGCGAACACTACAGCCACATGTTTGTCCAGTGCAGGATATCTATCACCTTTTGTACCCAGGTCTCACATTACATGTTAGGTACGTCATGGGTTAACACCTGTGTGTTAATTTGTGGGCACTTACTGTATATCCACGGTGGTTGTCTATACACAGTTCTGCAATTAGCTTGCTGACATGGCTATGGCTCCAGTTGTCTGTTTGTAAGTGGCCCTTTTGTGGGTTGCTTGTGTCAGCTGGGGGTCGGATATGGTGGGCTGTTTGTACTCCTCTGCATACATGTTCAGTCACAGTCCTTCCATGTTGGCCTATACCTATGGGACATATATACAGAACGGGGGGGGGGGGCAGGACCAGGCCTTGTGGGATGCCACTCATATCTGCTTTGTAGTCTGACATGGATGCGGCATGTCTGACCATGTCAGTTCTGTCCTTGGTCTGGTTTGCAACCCCTCTACTGACATAGGGGTATATATTTAAGCTGGTGAACATATCCATACTGAACTCGTACGGTATTGTCCAGAAGCATGTGCACAGTCCAGCTACACTTTGTGGACCACATTGCCCTCATCAATGACCTTAATGACTGCTTCAAATGGGTCAAACATGTTTAGGGGCAGGATCTGCAGTTACGACAGCCACACTGTGTAGGGTCCAGTATCAGTAGGTCCGCAATAGCCTTCTGTCTGCGGTACATACTGATCCTTTCCATAGCTGTGCAGACCAAGCTTGTCAGGATCCTGGGGTGGTAGTTTGCAGTATCCATTCAGGCAACACCTTTGTTGTGAAGGACCACTGTTGTTGTACACTGCTCTTTGGGTACATATCCTGTGGTAAGGCTGACATTGGGCAGTAGTGTGATTTGGCATTCCATTATTCTTGGAGTCCATGTTGGCCTCAGCCCAGGACACCATCACATACCTTTGCTGCTGTGTGTTTTGCTTTGCAGATGATGGCTGTTACCTCAGCATCTGCAATGTCAGGGGGCCAGCAGTCTGCTGGGATAGATAGTTTGCACTCTGGGGGGGGGGGGGGTTTGCACTGCACCTGTCAGGTTGTATGTTAGCTATATGTGTGTGTGTTTGGTATGTTGTTTGTAATATCTGTGTGATTCGGAGCATATCTGTGGATGCCAACATGGTTCCTACCATCAGTTAGGTAAGCCTTGTGATTATCCTTAGTGTCCTGTACATTTTGTATCTTCATAGGTTCATGGGTTCATACTAGGCTATCCACCCTAGGGCATTAGTAAGCTTAGCCAGAGTGTGTGTGTCTTTCGCCACCCCTTGCTATGTTTCTATCATGGCCATTTATGAATTTCTTTACTGTGCCTCTGTCTGGTCGTGACAAAGTGAAGACTCCCAGTATACATGTACGATCATCCATCCACTTGGCAATATTCCTGTTGAGGGGTGTCAGTGAGGGGCTCTGCCTAACATGGATTGGGATCCTGTTTCTGGGTGTGGGGAGCCTCTGGGTTATGTATCTGTCCCTCCAGCACATCTTATTTAATTATGTGTTGAGGCTGACATCTGTCACTCTCACAGCTCCAATGGCTTTGATTTCCTGTGGTGGAGCATGTCCATTACTCCTGTGTTGGTCATGGCCTTGTACAACATACATACAATGCCTCTGTGTAGGCAGTCTGTGACTGCATTCAGCTGGGGTGTCTACAGCCAGGCAGCATATGACATATATTTCACACCCTTTATCCTCTTGGTGGGGTAACTATGAGGTCTTCCAAACTGCTGCAGGTGTCACGTACGGTACATCCCATATGAGTCATTGTACTAGATTATGGGTCTGATAAGAGAACAGTACAGTGGCACAGTGACCTCTGTTGATGTAGATGTGAATCCTTTCATGATACAGTGTCTAATATCGACAATCTTCCTAGCCACATTGGCATTGTGAGTGTCACATGACAGATTACTGTCGACTTGTGTCCCTAGGTCCCTGATTACTCCTTGCATACATAATGGTTTGCCACCTATGTGGTAATTTGTGTGTACCTTGTCTGGTATTTGGTGGGACATTCATACTGTCCAGTGTCTTCAGGATGTCTGGGTGGAGTTCTTGTGTGTGAGAGTGTGGTCTGTCGCATGCTACAGACTGTACAGCAGTTTGGACTACACTTAGGTGCACATGGGTGGTCTCCGCTGCTTTGTGCATTGTCAGTTACCTGGCCATATGGGTGTCTGTGCTGCATATGGATACTCCCCCTCCTTTGATGTTTTGGTCCAGGTGTTGGGGCCATAACACATGATATGTTGTATAACCTAGTAGTGCTGGTGTGCTATCACTAGGCTTGCAGCAGGCTTCTGTCATTGCACAGACATCGATGTTCTCCATAATGGGAAGTGCCTCAGGGGCATGCATATTGCAGTTTACACATCTGGCATTGGTCAGCATTACCCTTATGTTTCCTACCACTTATGTTTTCTAGGGTGGTGGGTAGTCTTTTTGGCCTTGCCTACATACGGCTCTATGGAGGTGGCAAAGGCCTTATCCAGTATCCAGACGCACAGGGGTAACAGGTGCAAGCCATCCCTGGAACAGCAGCATGGCTTGTCATGCTTGACATCTCAAGCAGACAGGCATTAGACCCTCTTGGACTGACAGCTGTAACTGTGCCAGCTGTTAAACATGATCATTCTGTGTTTGTACTGTGGCATCATTCTTGGTGAGGGTTGGATGCTGCACAGAGCCAGTGTCATACCGACCTGGGGTACATACTCAGAGGGATCATCCATGTCTCTTTTCATGTAGACCAGGGAGGTACATCTCGGGTCAGTCACACCAGCATGGACATTGAGTGCATCATATTTCTGCTTGCTTTGGGGTGACCTACGTACTTGTGTTATGTGGCATTTTGTGGCAGCCTACAGGCAGCTTACTCTACCCTTTCCCTTGTTCAGTCTGGTGAGTGGGACAGCAGTGTGTCTGCCTATACAGACACCTATTACAACTGTATCAGGCATGTTGTTTCTCCTTCTGGCCTGTGACTGTTTGGCACACCAGCTTTGTGTACTATTCGTTGCATGTGCTATGTTTGGAGGTTGTGGTTGCTTGTGATCTGCTTTGGAGGCTTCTGTTGGTGTGGTGTGTTTGTAATTAGGGCCTCCGGGAATATTTTTCTGTGTTTATGTGTTTGGTTTACAGTTGTGGTAGGTCTATGTGGGACTGGGTTTGTGGTGTATGTGGTTACCTTCTCCTCCTGACTAGTTTTGACAGTACTGAGTTGGTGGAGCTCAACCTCTGGTTTGGATACATGGTTGCATCTATCACATATATTTGTATTTATTGGGGGGTGTTGTGGTTGTCTGTGTACTTGGGACAGGTGTCACATTGCCTCTGGATTCACAGATTCTACTTGTTGTGGCTGGACTTAGTGGATTGTATGTGTGGACATATGTTATTGCCATACTACTGGTCAGTGATTACTTCCCTTTTTATGTTTGCTCTATCATGTGGTAGCTTCCTCATTCTCTTGCATGGTTTGGTAATGGCTGGAGTCCAGCATTCCAGATGCCTGCATGTATGGCATTGTGTGTTGTTGTTATTTGTGATTGCATACTCCAATCATTCCTGGCTGTGTTCATGGGATGCCTGTATAACATGTTCTGCGGAGTGTCCCATATTCTGCACTTGCACAGGGCCTTTCGTGGATTCAACATCAGTTTGGAGGGCTGTAACCTATGCTTTACACATGTTTTTCACTGTGGTATTCTGGCCAGGGACTGGGGTCGGGATGTGTACATCCAGTGTGATTACTCTATGGTCTGGTCTTACCAGTGAGGGATACACTTCTCATCTTGCCATCCAGTACACATGTTGCTGATTATCACATCCAGTATGCTTACCCCTCTTGTGGGAGTGGTATGTTGTTCCTGGGCATTTTGGTTTATGGATTTTGGGAACTTTTCTCCTACTGTGTTGGTGCTAGTATAATGCTCCCAGTGTATGTCTGGATATTTTCAGTCAAGCAATATAATGTGATTTGGGGGGCTTGATATATTCATGTATTCCAACATAGGCCAGGTGCAGTTCCTGGTATTACGACAGTAGTCTGCAGCAGGCTATATACTGGGAGGCGGTTTTAGCCATTGGTATTTGACCATGGCTAATCCATGCTGCTTCTTGTTGTGGTACCAACATGGGGGTGTGGTTATCCTTGACATTTATTGCTAGTCACCCTCCTTTTGTAGCTTGTTCCATGTTTTGCGACTGTACAGCACAGTATGAGGTGTGACCTGGTAGTGTTAGTGTGCTGAAGTGAGCCTTGACCCAGTTCTCTATTACAGGACTGGTGTCTACATTCTCCATACTGTGTGTGTTTACACTGCACACATCTTGCTGTTTAGACTTCTGGCATTGGGTAGCATTACATCTAGGTTCCTATCCCTTGTGGTACTTATGAAGGTGGGTTTGTGTTTTGAGACTTACCTATTCAGGGCATGCTGTGGGTACTGACAGCCTTTGCCAGTATCCATGGGGCATGGAATGATAGGTGCATGCCACCCCTAGCAGGTGGTGCATCATGTCATGCTCCGCATGTCTTCCCAGCCTGAAACACAGTGGCTCCCCTTTGACTAACTGCATTACTTCAGCCAGTTATTGCACTTGATCATCCCATCGTCATTTTGTGGCTTCATGCTTGGTGAGGGTGGATGTTAGTCAGGGTGCTCAGGTGTGCATATAGTACATGGTGTTACATTACTTAACACATGGCATTCATGCCTCAGGTGGTGCTGCAGGGCTGCCTCTGTCGGATGTGCATATTACACTTCCCTGTACATGTTTGTGAGCAGGTCATGTCATTTTAGGCATCCATGTTATTATTTGAGTGAGTCAGAGGGGGTATCATTCCCAGGGTTCCTACTGAGCCAGTGTATGTGCTATGCTTGGTACTTGTGTTTCTACCTACTTTTTTTACTTTTGCATCATCTTAAAAGTACTCAATTATATTTATTACTGCTTGGTGTAACTCATTCTAAGCCTTTTGGTTTAAACACTTGGGCTTCGGACCAGTTGTTTTGCACTGAGAGGGTTTGTGGTCTGCACTGTAGTGGCAGAACAGGTAGCTTACATCCTTCTAGGTTGGGAACTGCTGATTGAGGGCTCAGTGTCTGTTATTCTAAAAGTGTATTAATTCTGGTTTAAGCACTTGGGCTTTCAGGCCAGTTATTTTACATTAAGAGAGTTCGTGGTCTGCACTCTTGTGGGAGGAGAGGCTGGACTCTGCCCTTCTGAGCTGGGAATTTCTGGTTGAAGGCTTATAGTGCATGCATATCTGAACTGCTTCTTACTGAAGTTGGTGCACCTTGTTTGCTGTGGCATAGACTGGATTCGGGCCTGCTGGATCTAGCTTTGTTTGTGTAACTTGAGCACTAATCCAGGCATTCTCTAAAGTATTCAATTGTATTTATTACTGCTTGGTAGTAACTTGATTAAAGTGTAGCTATCATTCTAAGTCTTTTGGATTAAGCACTTGGGCTTCAGACCAGTTGTTTTACATTAGGAAGGTTTGTGGCATGCACTGTGGTGGCAGGACAAGTAGCTTTCATCCTTCTAAGTTGGGAACTGCTGATTGAGAGCCCAGTGTCTGTTATTCTTAAAGTGTATTAGTCCTGGTTTAAGAACTTGGGCTTCAGGCCAGTTATTTTACATTAAGAAGGTTTGTGGTCTGCACTCTTGTGGGAGAAGAGGCTGGACTCTGCCCTTCTGAGCTGGGAATTTCTGGTTAAAGGTTTATAGTGCCTGAATATTTGAACTGTATCTTACTGAAATTGGTACACCTTGTTTGCTGTAGCATAGACTAGATCCAGGCCTGCTGAATCTAGCTTTGTTTATATGCTTGTTGTTTGTTTGCTTGTTATTTCCCTGGAACGCTAATTCCACCTAATCGGCTTCTCAGCTTCTGTGGATCACTAGTGATATCTGCATTGCTTACTGTACTTATTTCCTTGTTTCACTTGAAAGAAAGTTACTGTTTGTCGTTTTTGCATTTAAGTTACCTGTAACACACTGCACTTAAGTTACCTGGAACTTGTTCACTAAAGCAATTATATAAGTCAGCACTAAAAATTAAAAGCACTACACCCTCACTCCCCACTGGCCCTGGTTTTCAATTATTAAGGAATTCCCAATATTATTCTAGCATGTCCAAAGGTCAGTTGTCAATCTCCTCTCTGGTCCAGCTGGTGAAACTGGGAATCTTGAAGCAATGTTACAACTGCCTCATGTACACAGACAACCCTCTCCTCCTCCCAACAAATTCCAACACATGTGAGAGATGCAACCATATACCCAAACTGGAGGCTATGCTCTCTCAACTCAGTACTGGCATAACCAGTCAGGAGGAGAAGGAAACCACACTCACTACAATTCCAGTCTCACATAGACCTACCACGACAGCAAACCAAACAAATAATCACACAAAAACATACTCGGAGGCTCTAAATAAAGATCTGCCAAAGCAGCAGAGACCTCCAAAGCAGACACCCAAGCAGCCGCTACCCCAAAACAAAACACGTGCAACACATATCTCACAAAGCCAGTGTGCCAAACAGTTACAGCCCTTAAGACTAAACAACACACCTGATACACTTGTAATAGGTGACTCTATCGTCAGGCACACTGACGTCCCGCTCACCAGGCTGAACAAGGAGAGGGTCATGGTGAACAGCCTGTCGGGCGCTAGGATCCGCCACATAACACAAGCACTCAGGTCACTCCAAGGCAAGTACAAATATGACTCAGTCATTGTCCATGCTGGTGTGAATGATCTGAGACATACCTCCCTGGACTACATGAAAAGAGGCATAAAGGAGCTCTCTGAGTATGTAGCCTAGGCCGGTATGACCCTGACCTTGAGTAGCATCTTACCCTCACCAAGAATGATGCCACAATATGAAGACAAGATGATCAATTTCAACAATTGGCTTAAGTACTGGTGTCATTCAAAGGGGATCCAATGCCTGTCAGCTTGGGATGATATGCTCGACAAGCCACGATGCTTTGCAAGGGACGGCTTGCACCTGCCACCCCTGGGCTTTCGGATATTGGCAAAGGCTCTTGCTACCCCCATAGTGCCTTTTTTAGGCAAGGCTCAAAAGACAAACCCACCTCCATAGGTATCACAAGGGATAAGAAACTAAGAGTAATGCTACTCAATGCCAGAAGTTTAAACCTCAAGATGCATGCACTCGAAACTCTCCTTAGCATGGAGAACATCGATATCTGTGCAGTAACAGAAACCTGGTTCAGGGCTCCTGAGAGCACCCCAGCACTACCAGGTTATACCTCATACCATGCTTTTCGGCCCCAAAACTTGGACCGAACCACAAAAGGAGGGGGAGTATCGATATTCATCAAAGATACCCACACCTCCAGGTTGGAGGCAAAGCACGAAGCATCAGAGACTATCCATGTGCAACTAACAGTGGGTAAAACTGCCTTCCAGTTTATAGCCTGCTACAGACCACCCTCCCAAACCCAGGAACCCCACTCGGCCTTCCTGAGAACACTGGAAAATATGAAGGTCTCTCCAAACACCATTATATTGGGCGACTTCAACTACCCAAACATAGACTGGGAGCATTACTCTAGCTCCAACACCCTAGCCCAAAGGTTCCTAGAATTTATAAACTCAAATGCTATGGAACAACTTGTTACCACTCCCACAGGAGGGGAAAACATACTGGACCTGATCATCACCAACATGGGGACACTATGTTCCAGACCAGAAGTGTATCCCTCACTGGTAAGATCAGACCATAAACTAATCTCACTGGATATTCACATCCCGACCCCACCCCCGCCCAGAAAACCACAGTGAAAAACTTCTCTAAAGCAAATTTCACACTCCTCAAAACTGAGGTGGAATCCTTCAAAGCCCCCAGGCCTGTGGAAAATACGTCCCAGACCGCAGAATCCTTTATAATAGCATTCTATGAACACATTCAGGAATGCATGGATCATGTAATCCCAAATAAAACCAAGACCCAATCCTCCAAAGGCAGACGTCCTGTCTGGTGGACCCCAGCCATAAACAAACTATACAATAGAAGGAGGAAGGTACTAAATGATAGAGCAAAATCCCAAAAAGGGAAGGCATCACTGATCAGTATTAGCAAAAAACTATGGGCACACATAAAATTGTCTAAGGCCAGCTTTGAGAGAAAAATTGCACAGGACACTAAGGATAATCACAAGGCTATCTTTAGTTATGTTAGGAACCTGGGTGGTAATTCCCAGATATGCTCAGAATTAGTCCAAAATGACAAAAAAAATACACTGAACCCACAGACATTGCCAACATCCTAGCTGACAGGTTCAGCGCAAACTCCCCCCCCTCCACCAAAAGGGCAAATATCTATCCCAGCAGAGAGCTGCCCCCCCCTGACATCTCAGATGCTCAGGTAAGAGCCGCCCTCTCCAAAGCAAAAAACACAGCATCAATGGGACCAGATGGTGTCCCGGGCTGCGTCCTACATGAACTCCAAGAAGAGCTAAACCCAAACATAAAACTACTGTTCAATCTCAGCCTTACTACAGGATATGTGCCCAAAGAGTGGCGTACAGCAACAGTGGTCCCTCTCCATAAAGGTGGTGCCTGACTAGCTTGGTCTGCAAAGCTATGGAAAGGATCATCATGAACCTCATAAATAAAGATGTTGGGGACCTACAAACACTGGATCCTACCCAGTTCGGCTTTGTTAAGGACAGATCCTGCCTCTTAAACCTGGTTGATTACTTTGAAACAGTCACCAAGGCCATTGACGAGGGGAAGGTGGTCCACACAGCCTACCTGGACCTCGCAAAAGCCTTCGATACAATACCCCATTCGGGCATTATAGATAAGCTCACCAGCTTAAATATAAACCCCTATGTCACTAGATGGATTCCAAACTGGCTCAAGGACAGAACCAACATGGTTAGAATTGCTGGAGCCATGTCAGACTCCAAACCAGTTACAAGTGGTGTCCCACAAGGCTCAGTCCTGGGACCTCTCTTGTTCGGTATATATTTCTCGGAGGTACAGGCCAACATGGAAGGACTGTGGCTGACCAAGTTTGCAGATAACTGCAAACTGGGTGCCATAATCGACTCTCCAGTCGACACAAGCATCCTCCAAAAGGGCCTCATAGAAACAGACAACTGGTGCCAGAGCCATGGCCTCAAGCTAAATGCCAAAAAGTGTATAGTCATCCCCTTTGGCAAAAACAAAGTGCCCACAAATTACCAGATAGGTGGTAATCCATTAAGTACAGAAGAAGTAATTAGGGACCTGGGGACCCAAGTTGAGAGCAATCTCTCATTTGACAACCACGTGGCCAAAGTGGTTAGAAAAACATTTTATATAGCCCACCTAATCATGAAGGGATTCACATCTAGATCAGGGGACGTCATCGTGCCTCTTTACTCATCCCTCATCAGGCCCATAATTGAGTACAATGCCCCTTTTGGGATGTACCTTACCAGACACCTGCAGCAACTGGAAAGACCCCAAAAGTACCTCACCAAGAGGATCAAAGGGCTCAAACAGATGCCATATGCTGCCCGGTTAAAGAAACTCCAGCTCTACTCAGTGGCATATCGCCTGTTCAAAGGCGATCTGTGCATGACGTATAAAGCCATGTCCAACCCGGAATTAATGGACATGCTGCACCTCAGAAAATCCAAATCCCTTCGAGCTACGCGCTTGAGAGACTTGAACCTCAGCACTGAAATAAATAGGACATGCTGGAAGGACAGATTCATAACCCAGAGGCTCCCTTCACTCTGGAATAAAATCCCAGTCCAGGTTAGGCAGAGTCCCTCATTGACTCTCTTCAAGAGGAATCTTGATGAGTGGATGGGAGATCGTAGGTTTGCCCCGGGTATCACTTCTGTGTCACTGTTAGACAGAGGCACAGTATACTAACCTCGAAAAAGGGCATAACAAAATAAATTTAAAATGGGTGTTGAAAGCCAAACACATTCTGGCTAGGCTTATAAATGCCCTAGGGCAGATAGTCTAGTATGAACCTATGAACCTATGAACATAACCTATGCGTTGCCTCTTTGCCAAGGCCAGGGCATACTGGGCACGCCTCCTTCTGCCTACTGGGGCAGGCTCAGGTTGTTCCTCCTCCGAGTCACGCTCTGCCTGTGATGGCCTTGGCAATGGTGGGGGGCTGTTTGGCCCAGCCCTATGCTGGTCATGCTGCAGCTGTTTTCACAAGATCATATTATGTAGCATAGCACATACCATGACAATTTGGGTACATGTAGTTGGTGTGTACTGCAAGGCTCCACCAGATGTGTCCAGACACCGGAACCGTGACTTGAGCAGCCCAAACACACGCTCTGTTACATTACGTGTTTGTGCATGTGCCTCATTATGGCATTCCTGTTCAGGTGTGTGTGCGTTTCTGATGGGTGTCATCAGCCACGGCTCCAGTGCATAACCTGCATCCCCCACTAGGTGTCCGTGTGGGATGTCCCCATTGGCAAATATCTGGTACAGCTGCGTCAAATGCCAGATGTGGGAATCGTGGTAACTCCCAGGGCAGCCAGCACAAACATTCATTATTATGCCCTGGGCATCACACACGACCTGGCAGTTGATGGAGGGGAAGCCCTTGCGGTTAATGTAGGCCCTACCCTGCTCACTGGCTGGTGCTTTGATGCGTATGTGCGTACAGTCTATTGCACCCACTACCTCAGGGTATTCCACTATTTGCTGGAAGAGATGCATATTGCTGGCCAATACCTCACGGGCATTGGGGAAATATACATGATCACCGACATGTGCTGACATGGCATCCAGGAACTGGTGCAGTACCCTGGAGGCTGATGCCTGTGATATCCCCATCATATTGCCAGTTGGTCTCTGGAAGGTACCTGTTGCTAGTATTCTTAGGCCAACACATACCTTGGTTTCCACTGGGATGGGTTCCCCTCTGTTGGTTCTGTGTGTGAGGTGTGGCCTGCACAACTCAACAATTTGCTGCAGGAGCTCTCTGTCCACTCTATAGCACTCTACTATCTCCAGCTCATGTAACCCTTGGTAGGTGACCCTGGGCCTGTGCACTCTTCTCCGTCTCCTCACTGTGGGTTGTCTGGCACCATCTGCATTGTCACCACCCTCAGCAAGTCGCCTATGTCTCATTATGACAGCTATGGCAGCCCCTAACATTTCTGCTCTGAGTGAAGCTTTTTCAATTTTCACTTCTATTAGCTTACTCCTGTCTTGCAGTGTCTCTTAAGAGAAACATCCTGCACTACTGTTTGCAGAGTTTTAAGTGCTGGGCTGGGCTACTATTCTGCCTGTGTAATTGCCTGCTTCTAATTGTTTTCACCTGCTAGCTTCAGCAGTTATCCCTGCTAGCTTCCTATTAATTCTGCTGCTTCCTTTTTCCTTTCTGTTTCCTCAGGGGGGAGCAACGTGCATACCAGCAGAAACACACTCACAGTGGCTTACACGTGTGCACACGTGCTTACACGGTTCAGAATCTACTTATTCGTGTTAAAATGTGTGCACACCCATGCAAACACTGCTACACGTCTGCCAACAGCCTCCAACATGCTCAGCCTGCCCTACATGCGCGCACACCAGCGCAAACAGTGTTAAACATCTCCCAACATGCTCCCACACACTCAGTCTGCCTTACACATGTGCACACTGCCCTACTCGTGCTTCATGGTGCACACACGTGCGCATGCATGCCCAGCAAGAAGCTTTGGTGTAAGTAACAGTGTACACCTTCCATTTCTTGACTTTCCCTGACTTATCTAGTGGCACACCTCTTTCCATGATCTGTGTCTGTCATCTGTCATGTTACACTGACCTCCAATGAACTGCATTTCTTTCTACCATTCCCCCTGTGATGCCACCTATCTCCTACTCTATTCCTCTCCCTTATGTATCTCTTACACTACTCAGACTGTGCTCATTTGCTATGTGACTGTGAGATTCAGTATCCTAACCCTCATTTACATGAGATTGCCTACTAATGCTTAGTTACATGTCTTAGACTCAGCTTCCCCCCTTAGCAACCACTACACAGTGGCCATGTTGTTTTTGGTCTGCTGGTCCCTGCATTGTCATTCCATGTATTGCATGAAACCCACATTTGTGGGTTTATAACCTTCTTTTTTATGTTTTTATACAGCGCAGCCCATTTGCGCGGGGCTACGCTGGGTTTAAACATCGGTGATCGCCGAAAAAAAAATTATATTTTTATTATTTTTGCATCGGGTTACATTGCCAATGGCCACATATTTGGCCAATGGCATGCTGCCTGAGACATATGCACCCTTTATTTGGAGCTGACATGGCTCCGTTGTGGAATTTGCAAAAACGTACTCAGTTGTCAACTGAGTACATTTCTGCAGCTAAAACGTCTCTTACACGGACTGGTTTCTGCTTCGTGGATCACTAATATACCTCATTTGCATACCTTTTGGCTGCAAGTGAGGTATTTAGCATGTCCACGTCCAGTCCGTGTAAGAGACGTTTTAGCTGGTCTCTTACATGGAGTTTAGGGCTGTTCCTGGATCACAAGGCTTGCATGGAGTGTTACACGTCTCTTACACTCCGTGCAAGCCTTCGTGAATCCTGCCCTAGGTGTTAGAGTGGCCAAACAACACTTAGAAGACATTGTACAATATACCAAAGGCAGTTTAATCATAGCTGGAGATTTCAATTGCATTATAAAAGAAATTGACACAAATACTAAAACTACATGTAAGAGATCACCTTTAACAAAGTTGTTATCTGAGTTTGTTGAAACTTTTAATATAGTTGACATAAATGAGTATGCTATCCCAGATTCACTATTCTTTACACATTTTTCCCATAGACATAATACATACTCTAGAATAGATAGAGTGTACATAACAAAGGATTTAACCTCTAAATTAAATAAAGTCAAGACAATTTCATGTCCATTTTCGGACCATAACACCATAATGTTTGAGATAGACTTATGTTTCAAGAGAAGGATATCAGTAACAAGAATACCATCTTACATAACAAATCTCAAAGATTTTAAGGAATTTTATATTAAAGAGACACAAACATTCCTAGATATCAATCTTACAAAAGATGTATCTGAAATATATATATATATATATATATATATGGGATGCATTGAAAGCATACCTATATGGAAGAGTGGTGGGATGGTATAAAAATAAACAAAAACAGTGGAATAAGGAATTAATGGAATTACAGTCAAAAGTAGATAATTTAAAGCTTGATATTCAAAATGGAAACACCAACTTAATAAAAGAACTAGAAGATACTAATAAAAAATACTCAGAGACGCTACACCACAAAACAATGATCAACTTAGAAAAAATTAAACTATGTTACTATTCAATGAACCCTAAAAAACAGTGAAGAATAGCAAATAGGACTAAAAAGATTATTAAAACAAATCAAATCAAGGAAATACATAATATAGAAACCAAAAAGAAAGTATCTGATTTAGAAGGAATACTAGAAGCTTTTAGGCTATTTTTTCATAAACTTAATAATCAAAATGAGAAAACAGAAACACATTCAGCATTGAAAGCTTTTCTCAAAAACAATGTTAAAGTTAGGTTATTAGAGGAGCAGGTACAACTAATAGATAAACAAGTAACAATGACAGAACTTAAAGCTGAAGTAAATAAGCTAAAATTAAACAAAGCTCCAGGTATAGATAATATCACCCCAGAAATGTTTAAATTACTATCAAATGAGGCTTTGCTGTTGTTATTGAATGTCTTTACATCAGTTAAAAATGGTAAAGACATTCCTCCTTCTTGGAAGTACACATTAATATCACCAATTCTGAAACAAAATAAAGATCCCAGTGAATGTTTATCATACAGACCGATTTCACTTTTTAATATAGATTATAAAATTTTTATGGCAATACATGCTGCTCGAATAAAACAATTACTACCACTTTTGATAGAGGAGGATCAAACAGGTTTTATAAAAGATAGGAACACTTATGACAACATTAAAATAATTATTTCCTTAATTGATTATATAAATGTCACAAAAAACAAAATGAATGTTATTAGCTTAGACATAAATAACGCATTTGATTCAGTGAACTGGGATTATCTGTGGTTAGTTTTAGAAGAATATGGCTTCTCAAACAACTTCACTTTGTTAATAAAATCATTATATGAAAAATCATTGGCTTATATAAAACTGGGATCTTATCTGTCTAAATCTATCAAAATAACTAAGGGCACAAAACAAGGCTGCCCTCTTTCTCCATTATTGTTTGCGCTAGTCATTGAACCCTTAGCAAATAATATACGTATGGATAAAAATATTGAGGGAATACAACTAGACAACAGCCTAGAGGTTAAAATTAAACTTTTTGCTGATGATATTTGAATTACTTTAAAAAATAATAATAGCAGTTTAAAAGCATTATGGGACTCAATTCAAAACTTTCAAAACTTTTCAAGTCTTAAATTTAATGAGAACAAAACAAATGTATTGCTTATAAATACTAATAAAAAAGATCTAAATAAAAAATACCATAAATATATTTCTACCGATATTATAATTAAATACTTGGGAATTATAATAACTAACAACCTAGATACTACAATTGAAACAAATTATAAAGAGACCTTAAATAATATTAAAAATCTAATACAAAGATGGAATAAATTCTTCTTTTCAGTGGAAGAAAGGCTTTATATAATTAAAATGATCATATTTCCAAAAATTCTGTATGTCATACAAGCTTGTTCTTTGCCACCAGCTAAATCACACCTAAAACAATTAAATGATTTAATGGTAAGATTCCTATGGTATCCAAAAAAACCAAGGATAGCTGTGAAGTATCATCTAGATGATTAGGATATAGGTGGCATAGGTTTACCAGACATAGAAATATATTTGCATTCATCCATTATTAAAACAATATCATTATGGCTAAATACAAAATATACATCAAAATGGAAGCTAGTTCATGAGAGAATCTGGTTAAAATCAGGATTTGTAGTAGCAAATAAGTATACAGATTTCATACCAAACAATTTTCTATGGCTGATGAAGGAATATATGATGATACATAAGAATAAAAATATAAGTTCCAAATACATTACTTATACATTAAAAATTTTCCAAAATCTTATTAATAGCAATCCTGATATTAAAGCATGGTCATTTCTTCTGTATCCAGTAGCGTACACACAAGGTAATATAATAACATTTAATATGGAAGTAGTCAACATGCTTAAAGAAAAGGGATTAATATATTGGCATCAATTGCTAAACTCTGGAAAACCTCTGACAATAGACCAGATTAAACAGAAATTAAATATGGAAGATAGTTCGTGGTTACATGTACAAGAATTAAGACAGTATATATTAAGCAAACAAGAAACAATGCAACCATCAATAAGACAAAATGTTCCTAACCTTATAGAACATATAATATTACTAACGAGTCAACCCATTACTGGAAGGGGATACTTATCATCTATTTATAAAACAAACAAAAAAATAAAAATGCATAATAATGACAAAATATGGAATTATTATAGATCAGTTAATGGACATGTGCCAAATGACAAAGATAAAAAACTAATTCTTCTCTCTCCAAAGCAGACATCACTTTCATTACATTGGAGACTTTTTACATGGCAATTCATACACAGATCTTATGTAACCCCTCATAAAATGGAACTTATGTTTAAGAAAAATATTGGCTGCTGGAGATGTGATTTATCAATAAAGGAGACTGGCAACATATGTTCTACGAATGCCATTTGATTAAACCATATTGGGATAAAATAAATTATTTTCTGTAAATGGTATTCAATGATAAATTCCAGATTGCCAACTCTATTATTTTGTTTAATGCACCTGTACCCGACTGTGTGCCAAGAACAAAATATGTAATCTTATGGACTCTCCTAGCTATTGCAAGGAAGAACATTACATCAAACTGGAAATCCAAAGCTTCTCCAACTTTTAAGCAATTCATGAATATGGTGTCAGCAGTATCGCAATTGGAAATGAACACTATTAAAGAAAGAACTGAAAGAACTACATCATTATACGTAGCATGGCAGAAAGTAACTGAAATACTGGAGAATAATGACTGCAGCAGATTATAATCAGGAAACAATTGTATAGAAAGTCAATTATATGTCAACAATAGACACCCTTGTAAATACTTTATTTTGGTTTTAATGTTTGATATCTGTTTAGAGGTTTTAGCCTACCTTTTTAAATAATTTGTAAATACTTCATTGTCATAAATAACCTGCATTCATGTTTTCTTGTTTTTGGAAATGAATAAAAATATTTAAAAAAAAAAAGAATCATCAGCTTCCAACATTCTGCTCAAGGACCTACCACAAACTAGCATGGAAAGTGGATGCCCTCTCATTCAGTTGGAAACACCTCTCAGTATATGCTTTTCCTCCTTTTCCTCTTCTACCTCGGGTACTTCTGAAGATAAAACAGGACAGACCGCAAATGATTTTACTGGCTCCCAATTGGTCTCGGCAATTCTGGTATTCCACTCTGATGAACCTGGTTCAGGAGCCTCCCTGTATTCTGCCTCAAATCCCTCATCTACTGTCTCAGTGGGATGGCCGGATACTGCACAGTCATGTCAAAACTGTGAATCTAGCTGCCTGGTGGATCCAGGGTCTATAAACACCTCTACCCTTTCCAACCAGGTAATGGATGTAATCCGTGAAGCTAGATGGCCCAGCACTAGAAAATCTTATGCGGGTAAATGGAAAAGATTTTGCTCCTGGAATCAAGTCCAAGGTTGTGATTCTGGTGTTCCGAACATTCCTCTGATTTTACAGTATCTGACAGAGTTGTTACATATGGGCCTATCTTTTTCATCTGTTAAGCTTCATGCTTCTTCTATTTCTACACATTACGATATGGATCATCCGATTTTTTCTTATCCATTACTTAAACAATTTCTTAGAGGGGCTAAGAATATTCGTCCCCCTATGAGAGCTCCTATTCCCACTTGGGATCTTAACTATGTTTTGGAGAAATTAACCTTGTCTCCTTTTGAACCTGCAGCTTCCACGGATTTGAAATTTTTGTCTTGGAAAACTGCTTTTCTTTTAGCTATTACCTCTGCTAGAAGAATTTCGGAATTGCAAGCACTCATGGCTGTGGAATCCTTCCTTATTTTTCATCAGGACAGGGTATCTCTATGGACTAATCCCACCTTTATGCCCAAGGTGGTTTTGGCAGTGGCCCTAAATCAGTCTATTAATTTCCCTACCTTTTATCCTAATCCTCAAAGTGAGGAAGAAAGTCTTTTGCACTCTTCAGACGTGCACAGGCAGCTTTGTTTATACCTGGACAGGACCAAGATTTTCTGAAAATCTGATCAGTTGTTTGTCGCTTATGCTCCTACCATTCAAGGGAAAGCGATCACTAAGCAAACTATTTCCAAGTGGATTGCCCATTGCATCAAGTTCTGTTACTCTTATCATGGCAATCCGGTTCCTGTTAATGTTAGGACTCATTCTACCTGGGCTACTGTTACTTCAGCAGCCTTTCTTTGTGGGGTTCCTACCAAGGATATTTTGGAGGCTGCTACTTGGAGTTCTGTACATACTTTTTCTAAGCATTACAACCTCCCTCTCTATTCTAAATCCAGGGCAGGTTTTGCTTCTGCGGCTTTGCAAGGTTTTGTGACCGCTCCCTCTGTTTCTCCTCCAGCCACCCTTTCTTAGCTTTGGGACTCAACCCTACAGTCATGACTGCAACAGTGAACCATGAAGGACATAGTACAGTTGTGTACACTTACCATAAATGTAGATGTTCGAGTGTGTTCACTGTTGCAGTCTGGTTACCCTCCCTCCTACCCCCTATTTTGTTTTTCCTTTGAGTATTATTTGTTATGAGGTATTTTGGCTGATGAGGTTTTGGGCATGGTTTCTTTTTTAGCCTTTTCTTTCTGAGCACCTGACATCTGGGGCAAGAAAAACTGGGGAAATGGCGTCAGCTGAGGTCTTTATATCTTCTGGCGCATTGACGTCAGGATAAAAGTGACCTCAGCTGACACCCGATCCAGACTTTGGGACTCTCGCCGATCGGGGGCTGCTGCTGGCAGGAAGAACCCTACAGTCATGACTGCAACAGTGAACACACTTGAACATCTACATTTATGGTAAGAGTACACAACTGTACTTTCTCACTCCTTCTCAGGGCAATAAAATTATACATCGTCAATCTGTAAAGCTCTTGCCAGTGGTGAAAATCAATCCCTGCACCTTGTGCTTGAAAGGCATACACCTTAAGCACTGTTCCATTAGACTTTCAGGTGAAGCTGAGGTTAAAAAAGGGGTTTTCAGCTTCATGAATCTCCTTACATCTCAGTCTAGTCAGACGTATGGGTCAGTAGTTTCCTGGGTCTATTGATGGCCCAGCCCTGTGCAAAGGGATAATTGTTGGTGTCCTTCACTCTACAGTGCTTAAAGCTTGCCTGGATACTGTGCTTAAACAGAGAACTTAATTGGTGTGCTAGACCATGGTTGAGCTATTTACAAGGCACCCTGAGATTCCATCAGGGTTCATAGATGCTGTGTCTCTAGCTTTAGAGAGTGCAGTGACAACTTCTTTTGTGATATCAGGCAAAGGAATCATAGAGGAAATTTCATCAGAAGTGACCTGAGGTGATAAAGAGGTGAACTTTTTGTTGAATGTAAATGCCAGCACCTTTGCTATGTCTTTTAGGTGAATATTAGCAATGTCTTCTTCAGCCAGCTCAGCACGTTTTTGAGTGTTTCCCTTAAGATTTCTGACCTAACTAAAATACTTTACAGTTATCCTTTGCATAGAAAGCTATTTTAGTCTCCTAATTAGCTTTTGCAGACTTAACTAGTTTCCTTATTTCTCAGTTGATACTAATGTGGGATTTCTTTTTCCATTGAGCACTTTCCTGGTTAGTTTTAGACAGAAATTTCTGCCTTCTGTTGTATAGTCTGTTTATGATCCCGATCCTGCTAAATCGGCCATGAGCTCTGTGTTGGGCTGAATGCCCTCCCTGTACCTTCAGGTATACTGAGTGTTTCTCATCATACTCAGTGGGGATCCTGGAACTAGCAATGGTATGGTGGGAGACTTTGCCATCGGTCAGGCTGGACATGGAGTAGCACAAATGAGTCTAGCCCGACCAGTGCTCCTTCTCTACTCTTATCATAAGGCAGTAAAGTTTCCATGTTTTTCTATGTCCCTTGTTTCCTGGTGAGCCTGGTGATCAAAAGCATGTCTAACTTTATCTTTCTGTCTTTGTCTTGCAGCCTGATTGTTTCTTTTTGTCAAGTACTGAGGTCATTTTCTAGAAGCAAGTAGAACTCCATTCTTGGCCTCTTTCTTAGCCATCCAGTATTCCTCCATGGCCTAGTCTGTCTTTTCCATGTCCCACTTAGTCCTGCATTCATCCTTTCCTTTACTTTCTCGGTCATCTCTTTTTAATTACCTTATTTCTATCTCAGAAAAATAAAAATTTAAAACCCACAAACGTGGGTTTTATGAAAACCATCAATTTACAATGTAAGGGAATAGCAGGCTGAAAACAACATGGCCACCGAGTAGGGGTTGCTAAGGGGGGAAGCTCAGTGTAAGACATGTAACTAAGCATTGTTTGCTGTAGCATAGACTAGATCCAGGCCTGCTGAATCTAGCTCTGTTTGTATACTTGTTGTTTGTTTGTTTGTTATTTCCCTGAAACGCTAATACCACCTAAAACGCGGCTTTTCAGCACCTCTGTGGATCCCTAGTGATATCTGCATTGCTTACTGTACTCATTTCCTTGTTTGACTTAAAAGAAAGTTACTGTCTGTCATTTTTGCATTTAAGTTAGCTGTAACACATTGCATTTAAGTTACCTGGCACTTGCTCACTAAAGGCACTTGCTCACTAAAGCAATTATATAAGTCAGCACTAAAAAATTAAAAGCACTATACTCTTACAAAGTCCTCTTGAGTACCTTGTTCCCCATTGGCCCTTTTTTTCAATTATAAAGGAATTCCCAATACTATTCTAGCATGTCCAAAGGTCAGTTGTCAATCTTCTCTCTGGTCCAGCTGATGAATCTGGGAATCTTGAGGCAATGTTACAACTGCCTCATGTACACAGACAACCCTCTCCTCCTCCCAACAAATTCCAACACATGTGAGAGATGCATCCATATAGCCAAACTGGAGGCTAAGCTCTCTCAACTCAGTACTGGCGTAACCAGTCAGGAGGAGAAGGAAACCACACTCAGTACAATTCCAGTCTCACATAGACTCACCACGACAGCAAACCAAACATATAAACACACAAAAACATACTCGGAGGCGCTAAATAAAAATCTGCCTAAGCAACAGAGACCTCCAAAGCAGACACCCAAGCAACCGCTACCCCAAAACAAAACATGTGCAACACATAGCTCACAAAGCCAGTGTGTCAAACAGTCACAGCCCTTAAGGCTAAACAACACACCTGATACACTTGTAATAGGTGACTCTATCGTCAGGCACACTGACGTACCGCTCACCAGGCTGAACAAGGAGAAGGTCATGGTGAGCTGCCTGTCGGGCGCTAGGATCCGTCACATAACACAAGCACTCAGGTCACTCCAAGGCAAGTACAAATATGACTCAGTCATTGTCCATGCTGGTGTGAATGACCTGAGACGTACCTCCCTGGACTACATGAAAAGAGACATAGAGGAGCTCACTGAGCATGTGGCCCAGGCTGGTATGACCCTGACCTTGAGTAGCATCTTACCCTCGCCAAGAATAATGACACAATATGAAGACAAGATGATCAATTTCAACAATTGGCTTAAGTATTGGTGTCAATCAATGGGGATCCAATGTCTGTCTGCCTGGGATGACATGCTCAACAAGCCACGATGCTTCATTAGGGACGGCTTGCACCTGTCACCCCTGGGCTTTCGGATATTGGCAAAGGCTCTTGCTACCCCCATAGTGCCTTTTTTAGGCAAGGCTCAAAAGACAAACCCAGCTCCATAGGTATCACAAGGGATAAGAAACTAAGAGTAATGCTACTTAATGCCAGAAGTCTAAACCTCAAGATGCACGCACTCGGAACTCTCCTTAGCATGGAGAACATCGATATCTGTTCAGTAACAGAAACCTGGTTCAAGGCTCCCAAGAGCACCCCAGCACTACCAGGTTATACCTCATACCATGCTTTTCGGCCCCAAAACTTGGACCGACCCACAAAAGGAGGGGGAGTATCAATATTCATCAAAGATACCTACACCTCCAGGTTGGTGGCACAGCACGAAGCATCAGAGACTATCCATGTGCAACTAATAGTGGTTAAAACTGCCTTCCAGTTTATAGCCTGCTACAGACCACCCTCCCTAACCCAGGAACCCCACTCGGCCTTCCTGAGAACACTGGAAAATATGAAGGTCTCTCCAAACACCATTATATTGGGCAAATTCAACTATGCAAACATAGACTGGGAGCATTACTCTATGCTACAGACCAGAAGTGTATCCCTCACTGGTAAGATCAGACCATAAACTAATCTCACTGGATATTCACATCCCGACACCACCCCCTGCCCAGAAAACCACAGTGAAAAACTTCTCTAAAGCAAATTTCACACTCCTCAAAACCGAGGTGGAATCCTTCAAAGCCCCGGGCCTGTGGAAAATACGGGCCAGACCGCAGAATCCTTTATAAACGCATTCTATGAACACCTTCAGGAATGCATGGATCATGCGATCCCAAATAAAACCAAGACCCAATCCTCCAAAGGCAGATGCCCTGTCTGGTGGACCCCAGCCATAAACAAACTATACAACAGAAGGAGGAAGCTACTAAATGATAGAGCAAAATTCCAAAAAGGGAAGGCATCTCTGATCAGTATTAGCAAAGAACTATGGGCACTCATACAATCGTCTAAGGCCAGCTTCGAGAGAAAAATTGCACAGGACACTAAGGATAATCACAAGGCTTTCTTTAGTTATGTTAGGAACCTGGGTGGTAATTCCCAGATATGCTCAGAATTAGTCCAAAATGAAGAAAATACACCAAACCCACAGACATTGCCAACATCCTAGCTGACAGGTTCAGTGCAAACTTCTCCCCCCCAAGGCAAATATCTATCCCAGCAGAGTGCTGCCCCCCTGACATCTCAGATGCTCAGGTAAGAGCCGCCCTCTCCAAAGCAAAAAACACAGCATCAATGGGACCAGATGGTGTCCCGGGCTGCGTCCTACATGAACTCCAAGAAGAGCTAAACCCAAACATAAAACTACTGTTCAATCTCAGCCTTACTACAGGATATGTACCCAAAGAATGGCATACAGCAACTGTGGTCCCTCTCCACAAAGGTGGTGCCTCAACGGATCCTGGAAACTATCACCCCATAAGCCTGACTAGCTTGGTCTGCAAAGCTATGGAAAGGATCATCATGGACCTGATAAATAAAGATATTGGGGACCTACAGACACTGGATCCTACCCAGTTCGGCTTTGTTAAGGGCAGATCCTCCTTCTTAAACCTGGTTGATTTCTTTGAAACAATCACTAAGGCCATTGACGAGGGGAAGGTGGTCCACACAGCCTACCTGGACCTCGCAAAAGCCTTCGATACAATACCCCACTCGGGCATTATAGATAAGCTCACCAGCTTAAATATAAACCCCTATGTCACTAGATGGGTTTCAAACTGGCTCAAGGACAGAACCCACATGGTTAGAATTGCTGGAGCCATGTCAGACTCCAAACCAGTTACAAGTGGCATCCCACAAGGCTCAGTCCTGGGACCTCTCTTGTTCGGTATATATTTCTCGGAGGTACAGGCCAACACGGAAGGACTGTGGCTGACCAAGTTCGCAGATGACTGCAAACTGGGCACCATAATCAACTCTCCAGCCAACACAAGCATCCTCCAAAAGGGCCTCATAGAAACAGACAACTGGTGCCAGAGCCATGGCCTCAAGCTAAACGCCAAAAAGTGTATAGTTGGCAAAAACAAAGTGCCCACAAATTACCACATAGGTGGTAATCCATTAAGTACAGAAGAAGTAATTAGGGACCTGGGGACCCAAGTTGATAGCAATCTCTCATTTGACAACCACGTGACCAAAGTGGCTAGAAAAACATTTTATATAACCCACCTAATCATGAAGGGATTCACATCTAGATCAGGGGAGGTCATCGTGCCTCTTTACTCATCCCTCATCAGGCCCATAATTGAGTACAATGCCCCTTTTGGGATGTACCTTACCAGACACCTGCAGCAACTGGAAAGACCCCAAAAGTACCTCACCAAGAGGATCAAAGGGCTCAAACAGATGCCATATGCTGCCCGGTTAAAGAAACTCCAGCTCTACTCAGTGGCATACCGCCTGTTCAGAGGCGATCTGTGCCTGACTTATAAAGCCATGTCCAACCCGGAATTAATGGACATGCTGCACCTCAGAAAATCCAAATCCCATCGAGCTACACGGTCGAGAGACTTGAACCTCAGCACCAAAATAAATAGGACATACTGGAGGGACAGATTCATAACCCAGAGGCTCCCTTCACTCTGGAATAAAATCCCAGTCCAGGTTAGGCAGAGTCCCTCACTGACTCTCTTCAAGAGGAATCTTGATGAATGGACGGGAGATCGTAGGTTTACACCGGGTATCACTTATGTGTCACTGTTAGACAGAGGCACAGTATACTTACCTCAAAAAAGGGCATAGCAAAATTAATTTAAAGGGTGGTGAAAGCCAAACACATTCTGGCTAGGCTTATAAATGCCCTAGGGCAGATAGCCTAGTATGAACCTATGAACCTATGAACCTATTAGTAGGCAATCCTATGTAAATGAATGTTAGGATGCTGAATCGCACTTTTACATAGCAAATGAGCACATTCTCTGGAGTGTAGGAGTAGGATAAGGGGAGTAACAGAGTAGGAGAAAAGTGACATCACAGGGAGGTACGTATGAAAGAATTGAAGCTCATTGGAGCAGAGTGGCATGTGAACGTTGTCAGTTAGACATCATGGAAAGAGGTGTGTCAACAGGTAGACAAGGGAAAGCCAAGAAATGGAAGGTGAACACTGTGGATAACACCAAAGTTTCTTGCTGAGCATGCATGTGCGCGTGTGCGTGCGGGGAAGCCCGAGTAAGATGGAGTGCACGCGTGAAAACATGAGTGCGAGCGTTTAAGCTGGAGTAAGCATGTAGAAGCCTGTTTAAAGACTTGTAAGAGCTTTTGCGCTGGTGTGTGTGCATTTTAACTCGAATAAGCAAGTTGTAGTCCAGCTAAGCATGTGTGCGCGTGTGTTAGCTGCTGTGTGCGTGTTTGCCCTTGTATGTGCATCGCTCCACCCTGAGGAAACAGACAGGAAAAAGGAAGCACAACAAATTGTAGGAAGCTACCAGAGAATACTAGCAGAACTATCAGGTGAAAACAATCAGAATCAGGCAATTACACAGGCAGAACAGTAGCCCAGCCTAGCACTGAAAACTCTGCAAACAACAGTGCAGTATGTTTCTCTCAAGAGACACTGCAACACTGGAGTAAGCTACTAGAAGTGAAAACTGAAAAAGCTTCACTCAGACAAAAAATGCTAGGGGCTGCCATAGCTGTTATAAGGTGACATATGCAACATGCTGAGGGTGGTGACAATGCAAATGCTGCCGGACAACCCACAGTGAGGAGACGAAGAAGAGTGTACAGGCTCAGGGTCACCTACCAGGGTTTACATGAGCTGGAGATAGTGGAGCGCTATAGAGTGGACAGAGAAATCCTGCAGCAAATTGTTGAGCTGTGCAGGACACGCCTCACACACAGAACCAACAGAGGGGAACCCATTCCAGTGGAAACCAAGGTATGTGTTGGCCTAAGAATACTAGCAATAGGTACCTTCCAGAGACCAACTGGTAATATGATGGGGATATCACAGGCATCAGCATCCAGGGAACTGCACCAGTTCCTGGATGCCATGTCAGCACTTGTCGGTGATCATGTATATTTCCCCAATTCCCGTGAGGTATTGGCCAGCAATATCCATCACTTCCAGCAAATAGCGGAATACCCTGAGGTAGTGGGTGCAATAGACTGCACGCACATACGCATCAAAGAACCAGCCAGTGAGCAGGGTAGGGCCTACATTAACCACAAGGGCTTCCCCTCCATCAACTGCCAGGTTGTGTGTGATGCCCAGGGCATAAAAATGAATGTGTGTGCTGGCTGCCCTGGAAGCTACCATGATTCCCATATCTGGCATCTGACGCAGCTGTACCAGACATTTGCCATGGGGACATCCCACATGGTCACCTACTGGGGGATGCTGGCTATGCACTGGAGCCGTGGCTGATGACACCCATCAGAAAGGCACACACACCTGAACAGGAACACCATAATGAGGCACACGCACAAACGCGTAATGTAATAGAGCATGTGTTTGGGCTGCTCAAGTCACGGTTCCGGTGCCTGGACACATCTGGTGGAGCCTTGCAGTACTCACCAACTACATGTACCCAAATTGTCATGTTATGTGCTATGCTAAATAATATGATTCTGTGAAAACAGCTGCAGCAGGACCAGCATAGGCCCGGCCCAAATAGCCCCCCACCATTGCCATGGCCATCACAGGCAGAGCGTGACTCGGAGAAGGAACAACCTGAGCCTGCCCCAGTAGGCAGAAGGAGGTGTGCCCAGTATGCCTCGGCCATGGCAATGAGGCAACGCATAGCACATACACTGGCTCAGTAGGAACCCTGGAAATGATACCTCTCTCTGACTCACACATATAGTAAAAGGGATGCCTAAGTTGACACAACCTGCTTTCAAACATGTACAGGGAGTGTAGTATGTGCATCCAACATAGGCAGCCCTGCAGCACCACCTGAGGCATGATTGCCATGTGTTAAGCAATGTAACACCATGTAGTATATGCAAACTTGATGACCCTGAGTAACATCCTTCCATCACCAAGCATGATGCCACAATATGAAGACAAGATGATCAATTACAACAATTGGCTTAAGTATTGTTGTTAGTCAAAGGGGATCCACTGCCTGTCAGCCTGGGATGACATGCTGAGCAAGACATGATACTCCACTAGGGATGGCTTGCACCTATCACCCCTGGCCTTTTGGATACTGGCAAAGGCTGTTGTTACCCCCATATTGCCTTGAATAGATAATGCTTAAAACACAAACCCACCTCCATAGGTATCACAAGGGATACAAAACTAGAAGTAATGCTACCCAATGCAGAAGTCTAAACTGCAAGATGCATGCAGTCCAAATTCTCCTCAGCATGGAGAACGTTGATATCTTTGCAGTAACAGAAACCTGGTTCAAGGCTCCCAAGAGCGCCCTAGCACTGCCAGGTTACACCTCATACCATGCTTTACAGCCCCAAAACATGGAACAAACTACAAAAGGAGGGTGAGTATCAATAATTATCAAGGATACCCACACCCCCAGGTTGGTGCCACAGCATGAAGCAGCACAGACTATCCACGTGCAAGTAACAGTGGCTAAAACTGCCTCCCAGTTCGTAGCCTGCTACAGACAACCCTCCTAAATCCAGGAACCCCACTTGGCCTACTTGAGAACACATCAAAATATGAAGGTCTCTCCAAACAACATTATATTGGGCGACTGCAACTACCCAAACATAGACTGGGAGCATTATTCTAGCTCCAACACCCTAGGCCAAAGGTTCCTAGAATTCATAAACAGAAATGCTATGGAACAACTTGTCACCACTCCCACAAGAGGGGTAAACATACTGGACCTGATAATCACCAACATGGGGACTCTATGGCCAAGACGAGAAGTGTATCCCTCACTGGTAAGATCAGACCATAGAGTAATCTCACTGGATATTCACATCCTGACCCCAGTCCCTGGCCAGAAAACCACAGTGAAACACGTGTAAAGCAAATTATGCACTCCTCCAAACTGAGGTGGAATCCATTAAAGCCCTTGTGCCTGTGGAAAATATGGCCCAGACCTCAGAACCCTTTATAAATGCATTCTATGAACACCTTCAGGAATGCATGGATTATGCAATCCCAAATAAAACCAAGACCCAATCCTCCAAAGGCAGGCATCCTGCCTGGTGGACCCCAGCCATTAACAAACCATGCAAGAGAAGGTGGAAGCTACTACATGATAGAGAAAAACCCAAAAAGGGAAGGCATCACTAATCAGTATTATGACACCCCTCTTATCTCTGCCTCTCTACTCTCACTCTTATCTAATTCCCTAATCTATACAGGCTCCTTCCCATTTCAGTCCACTTTAGTCCATTGAATGCCCTAGTGGGCTTAGTGTACTTCTACATTTAACCACAAGAGGGCATCCCCTCCCCACTGATATTGCTTTTACTTTGCTCACTTCTTGCATTTCTTTTTTATTAGCCTTTACTTTCATTTCTCACTAAACTCATAGCCCACTCTACCTATTATTTCCAGAACCCTTACTTACCCTGTTACAGCTTACTTTCCTGCAATTCTATGCTCCACTGATTGACTCTCATCCTTCTCCTGGTGTTTCCCGCTCTGTTCGCCCTTCGGGCTCACTCCGCTCCCCTACCCTGCCCCCAATTCCCACCCACCCCAGCACCTCTAGCTATATTCCTCTTGTTACCACACCCACTTCCTCTTTACACCTATCAACCTCCAACACTCTAGACACACCCTGTATCTCCTAATTACCTTCTTGTTACCACACCCACTACTTAACTACACTATCAGACTCCAAGTCTAAACTCTAACTCAGATAACTGATCCTCTTTCTCCCTTTAACACCAACCCCTACCACCTCCAACCTACTTAACTCCATACTCCCCACTACAATCCAGGTTTTTACCATCACATCCTGCTATAATTATCTTTGCATACATATATAATACAATTACAGCATTATACCACCAAGTAACCTTAATCAACATGCTTTTAAAACCTTCATCCATCTCTATTCTACTACTACTACTTCTTAAACTTTCCTATCTTCACTACCTCATCCAACCCAGTACCTGCCACCACACACAACTCTATCATATAACTAGCCATCTAAATTCCCCTCTCTCACACTCACACTCATCTATCTCTCCCCATCTATATCCTATAAAACACCTTCTATCCTTCTCTTACAAAGTACTTACTTCCCATAAACACTCCATCCCCATAGCAACCAGAAACCCCTTCTCCATCACAACAGTACCAAATCCTTTTACTAAATTGCTTAATTACCTCTCTAACTATATCCTTCATCTGGTTACCAGTCTCTTATCAGGTGATATCCATCCCAACCCAGGCCCCTCTACCTCCACCACCATACGCAAGCATCTATTACTTACTTCATTAAACTCCCAAAGCATAGTCAACAAAGTAGCAACCCTCCATGCCTGGCTCACACACAATAAACCTGACATCCTATCTATCTCAGAAACATGGCTAAAACCCTATATAAAAGACTGAAATAATTCCACCTAACTACTCTATCATTAGAAAAGACAGGTCCCACAAAAAAGGCGGTGGTGTAGCTCTCCTATTTTCAACTTCCGTGTTAATTACTCCCTATGACAAACCTATTCCACACTTCAACAACGCTGAATTACTCCTCACTCTCCTTCAAGTCAATAAGCATAAACACACATGTCTTGCATTCCTCTATATCCCCCCAGGGGACAATATCTCCACATTAGAAGATATCCTCTCCTGGCTCTCCAACAACATTAGTAATGAAACCATAATCTTAGGTGATGTAAATATCAACTAGGCCTCCATTCAATCTCCAACTAACCCCCTTAACATCAACCTATATAATTTTTCCCAGTTAATCAACACTGTAACACGTCCATCTAAAAACCTCTCCTGTGGCAGTATTCTAGATTGGATCCTAGTTTCACATCCCCACTATTATTCTGACAGTGGTACTCTTCCCGACCCTCTAAGTGATCATAAGCCCATCTTCACTCACCGACTCCCCTGTATCTCTCACCACCCCCACAATTATATTACTACCCGCAACCACAAAAATTTTAACCCAACAACCTTTTTAGATTCTCTAAAAGCAATTAACTGGAATAATCTAAGGACATTATCCTTAGAAGATGCAGTTGCCCACTTTAACTCTACATTCTTAAAAATACTAGATTCCCAAGCCCCCTTAAGGACAAAGAGAATAAAAAATAATTCTGCCCCCTGGCTAACCAAAAACACATTAGCAACCATGCACCTTAGAGATAAAGCCTGGGCACTTTATCAGAAAAGAAAGACCCCTGAATCCCACATTGAATACAGAACCCTTCGAAACAAAGTAAAAAAGCATGTTAAGTTGTCTATCTCGCCTTCATTCTTGCTGGATGGGTTCGGAGCCGACCTCGGCTCCGACTCGGCCACTCTAAAAGCTCGAGAGTTGGTTCCACTGGCTCAAGGCTCCCCTTATATCCCACAATGCTAGGTGTGTATTACCTCAGATCTCATTTGCCACTACAGCTATCGAGACGTGTTGCTTCACCGGCTTCAGGTTAGTGTAGGAACTAGTTTAAAAATAGAAGTTATGTTCTTACCATAACGTTCCATGTTAGTTGTCTTCTTCTCGCTTTCTTTCTTGCTGGATGGGTTCGGAGCCGACCTCGGCTCCGACTCGGCCACTCTAAAAGCTCGAGAGTTGGTTCCACCGGCTCGAGGCTCCCCTTATATCCCACAATGCTAGGCGTGTATTACCTCAGATCTCGTTTGTAAGCTAGGCCCAGCTAATAATAAAACCAGAACAACTGGAAAGGGAGAACCCACCACTATAAAAAGGAAGGAAGAAGGTGACCTGAAGCCTGATCCAGGAATATATGCACATCAGAGCATATACTTATAGCAATAGAGGTGGTAGAAAGAGAGGTCACAATCAAACTCCTCTAGGTCTGTCCAGGCCAGGGGGAAGGAGGGTGGGACACAAGAAAGAAGGCGAGAAGAAGACAACTAACATGGAACGTTATGGTAAGAACATAACTTCTATATGTTAAGTTGTCTATCTCGCCTTCATTCTTGCTGGATGGGACCGCGTCCCTAGCACCTTGTCCCGGGTGGCCTATCGGAACAGACTCTTGAGAACAGTGGCACCAAAGTTAGCTCTATGTCTAGAAGCTAAATCCAACTTATAATGTGAAATGAAAGTGTGAGAAGTAGCCCAAGTAGCCGCTGAACAAATGGTGTCAATAGGCAGCCTGTCTCGGAAGGCTATAGAAGTAGCCAAAGCTCTGGTGGAGTGGGCCTTAGGTTTGTTAGGCAGCTTTTGGTGTCTAATTTCATAAACAAGGGAAATCAGAGATGTTAGCCATCTGGATAGTGATACCTTCGAAACTGAAAGTCCCTTTCTGCCTTCTGCATAAGAGACAAACAACTGGTCAGTTTTTCCTGAACTGTTTGGTCCTATCCAAATACTACCTTAACTGACGATGAACATCTAGCCAATGCAATTTCTGTTCAGACCTGTTAGAAAAATTAGGAAAAAACACAGGGAGGTCAATGCTTTGATTTAGGTTAGACGCAGAGGCTACTTTAGGTAATAAAGATGGATTGGTTCATAAGGATACCCTGTCTTTATGAAACAAAAGATATGGTGGTCGACAGCTGAGTGCATGAAGTTCTGAGACCCTTCTAGCTGAAGTAACAGCTAACAGAAAGAGAGTCTTCCAGGATAGCAATTTCAATGAACAGGAAGCTGCAGGTTCGAAAGGGGGAAGAATCAAAGAAGTGAGAACTAAATTAAGGTCCCAAGAAGGAGGAGGATTTCTTATAGGAGGTCTGAGTAGAAAAACTCCCTTCAAAAAAGCTTTGCAAAGCTTGTGAGACATGATGGCAGAATCTGAAATGCCCACATGAAAGTTAGATATAGCTGCCAATTGGACTTTGAGAGTAGAAGGAGATGAACCTGCGTGAAAGAGTTCAGCTAGAAAATCAAGAACTATTTGGATGGGAGCAGTGAAAGGATCTAAGTCCCTTCCTTGAGCCCAATAGGCAAAACGTTTCCACTTACTAAGATAAATTTTTCGAGTGGAAGATTTATGGGAAGCTATTAAAATATCTCGAACAGTGTGAGATATTTGAGGAAGCCTGGCTAAGGTAGGAACTGGTGGAACCAAGCAGTGAGGTTCAAAGATGTGAGGGAGCGATGAAACTGACCCGACTCATGGATCAAAAGATCTTGAACTAGGTCCAGATGCCAGGGTTGCTCCAACAGGAATTGATGTAGAAAGGGGAACCAAACCTGTCGAGGTCAGTAAGGAGCAATGAGGATCAATGAGGCCTTCTGAGTGATAGCTTTCTGTATCACTTGTGAGATTAGTGGGAAAGGAGGGAATGCATACAGAAGTCCCCGGGGCCAAACTTGGACTAGAGCGTCTCTGCTGGGCTGGCCTGGTAAGGGGAAGAGGGTGAAATAATCTTTGCACTTGCTGTTTTGGGGAGTAGCAAAAAGGTCGCAGCAAGGCTGACCCCACTTGAGAAAAACTTTCTCCAAGATAGAATCTTTCAGAGACCACTCGTGAGGCATGAGGATAGCTCTGCTCAACTTGTCCACGATAAGATTGGATTTCCCGGGAATGTGCATTGCTATCAGAAACCGCTGAGAAGAAATCGCCCATTGCCACAGTCTGAGTGCTTCTCAACATAGGGGTTAGGACTTGTTTCCACCTTGTTTGTTGATATACCACACTACAGACATGTTGTCCGTCTGAATTGCTATCGTTCCCAAGGGAAGAGAGTCTTGAAGGGCTTGCAATGCTAAAAGCACTGCTCTCATCTCTAGAACATTTATATGCAAGTGGCGTTCGTTTGGTTGCCAAATGCCCTGGACTGTTCTGCCCTGATAATGCCCCCCCCCCACCCGATCAGGGAGGCGTCCGTTGTCAGAGTAGCAACCGGAGGGGGAAGAACAAAGGGTCTTCCTTGGAAGAGCTGGGGGGAAGAAATCCACCAAAGAAGATGATTCCTGCATGTTTGCATAATCACAATGGTGTGAGACATCGGAAGTTGCTGGTATGACCACTGTGTGAAGAGCATCCATTGAAGGATTCTCATGTGAAATCTGGCTAACAGAAGTAGAGGGATAGCAGCCATAATCCCCAATACTTTTAGAACCAATCTGACTTTGACTCTGTTGCTGTGGAATAGAAGAGAGACCAGTTTGTGTATGTCTGCTATTCTTTGGTCTGTAAGTCTTGCAGACATGTTGACTGTATCTAGATTTGCGCCTATGAAGGTAATAACACGACAAGGCGACAAAACAGACTTTTCGCAATTTATTGAGATACCTAACTTTTGAAAAATGCGAAAGGCGTAGTCTCTGGCAATCAGAAGAAGATGCTTGGTAGGAGCTGCGAGGAGCCAGTCGTCTAAGTATGGAAACACTTGGAATCCTTGACGTCTCAGATGAAAAGCTACCACTGCCATGCATTTGGTAAACACCCGGGGGGCAGTGGTGAGTCCAAAGGGCAGGGCTCTGAATTGAAAGTGACTGATTCCCAGCCTGAAGCGGAGGAATCTTCTGGAGCGTCTGTTCATTTTTATATGATAGTACACATCCTGAAGGTCTATAGAGCACATCCAGTTTTCCTTTCCCAATAGGGGAAGGATGGACTGTAGCGTGACCATCCGAAATCTTGTTTTCTTGACAGACTTGTTCAAGATACTGAGATCCAAAATTGGTCTCTAGTCCCCTGTTTTCTTTGGAACTAAAAAGAACCTGGAGTAGATTCGGATCCTTGCTGGTCTGCTGGAACTGGCTGAATGGCTCTTTTGCAAGCAGCTTTGAAATTTCCAATGCTGCAAGATCCCTTTGAGCGGGTGGAACATCTGGAAGGGATTTTTGGATTGGTTTGGAATCGACGAGCGGAATGGTATAGCCTTTGGAAATGATGGACTGTACCCACTTGTCTTGAGTTAGGGATCGCCAGGCTTCTGGGTACAGTGATAATCTTCCCCCGACTGCCTCCGAAGGTGGACAGTTGGGCAACACCTCAGGGATGCTGGAAGGGCTTATCGGAAAAGGTTTCTCGATTGCCCTGGTTCTGCGGACCCCCCCTGCCCCTAGGGCGACGTCTACCATTGTTGTTCCCTCCTCTGCCTCTGGAGGAGAACCGACTCTGTGCATCAGGCAAAGTCCCTTGAGATTGTTTGCGGAACCACATTTTTCCACTTTTCTGGCCTTTGGGGTAAGGCCTAGAAGGAGTAGAAAAACGGACTCCGACGGCAGAAAGAGTTTTGCCATCTGTCTCGCACCTCGTCAAGGTTTCTTTCACTTGAGGACCAAAGAGGGATGATTCATCAAACGGGGAATTAGTGAAAGATGTTTTAAAGGGGTCCGCAAAATTGCATAACCGCATCCAGGCATGCCTGCGTAAGGCCACACCTGTCCCTGCGGCTCTGCTCGCTCCATCAGCCGCATATGAGAGGAGGCGCATGGAGGAGTTAGCTATAGAATTTAGGGTAGCCAGCTGAGCGTTCATCTTATCCTGAAAACCCGCAGCTGTAGGATCCTTTAACATCTCACTCGCATCCTTGATCAAGTCTCTTTGGAGACGAGTAAAATGACAGAGGTAGTTCAGCGAACGCATAGCAAAGGTCGCTGACGAAAACATCTGCTTCCCGTACCTATCCATAGACCTAGATTCCTTGTTAGGAGGATGGATAGGCACTGAAGGATCAGCTAGCTCCTTCTTAGTGGCGGCAGCTACCACCATAGCATCCACAGAAACTCCCTTAGTCAGAAATTGCTTATCTGCTGGTGCTGTGATAAACTTTAAAGGTCTCCTGGGGGTGGGGTCCACAGAGTCAGGAGCCGTCCAAGCCTTTTTAGCTACCACCTGCATGAGGGGGTCAAAGGGGGGGACACCCAGGAGGTGGAAGGGCAAGAGCCAAACGCCTCAAGATACACAGATTCATCCTCCGAAGGGTTAAGGGCTGGCCAATTTCCCCTCTGTTTCAGGATCTCTAGAATGTCTGCAAAGGAGATATCTTCAGAAGGGGAACGGGGGGAACCCTCAGAATCCTCTAAATCTGTGTCAGAGGTGACAGACTCAGGTGAGTCTATGCGCTTCCTCTTACACTTTCTCTTCCTAGGGGGCTCCCCTGTCAATTCAGGAGAGGCCACGGAAGAGGATGAGATCCCCACAGGGGATTCTTGAGGAGCTGGCTCTCTGCGGTCTGGGATGAGAGTGAGTAGACATAACCTGAGGCACCGAAGAGGGAGGGGTGGACGGAGCTGACTGTGGAGTTGAACCAGGTTCCAACACACTCTGCATGACCTCGAACGCACCTCTGTCAGGCAGAGCCAGAGGTCCCTGCTCGAAAGCTGAAAACCTCCCTCGGCACCGACAGCGATGGCTCCGAGGCGATGTCGAGCCGAACTCACCAGCGCCGAGCACCGAGAGGAGGCGGGTCGGACAAGGGTCGATGCCACTCACCCTCGAGCCGACGAGAAGTCGGCGCCAAGATTCTTCCAAGGAAGAAATCAGAGCCGACGACGGAGCCGAAGACAATTGTATCGGCTCCGACGGTATCACAGTCTCGGGTCCGAAACGCCCCGGCTCTGAGCTCAAAGGAGTCGGAGGAGGAATATTCTGAGATATAGGGTTGAGCATCGACTGATGAGTCGGGCTCTGAAGCATCTGGGCCAGTGCCTCGGACTTAAGAAGTCGACTCACTACCCTCTGAAGGTCATGGTCCGAAAGCCTCGAAGACCTAGAGGAGTGCGATCTATGGCTCCGTTCAGACAGCAGGGGAGAAGCTGGAGCCGAGTGAATGGAGCCGAGGACGGTGACCTTGACCTCTTTCTAGATGTCGGCTCCGAAAGCCTGATTGGAGCCGACGTAGCAATTTCCAAAATCTCCGCTCCGGTCGGAGCCGAGGGAACCACCGAAGTGGAAGTTAAAGTCTCATCGGCTCCAGCCGGAGCCGATGCAGGAGTAGACTTAAAAGTCTTAGGTGCCAACTCAGTAACTGGAGCCGAAGACCTAGAAGCCTTAGAGGGTTTGCCCGAAGATGCAGTCGGGGGACCCTCAGGCTTTAACAAGCCCCGTAAAATAAGCTTGTTCTTTCTTTCCTGCAGGACTCTAGGGCTGAAGCCATGGCATACAGCACTGGAGTCCTGCAGGTGTAAAGGTCCCAGGCAGTACACACAAGAAGTGTGACCGTCTGTCAGAGACATTTTCTGACAGCACGAGTCACACTTCTTGAAGCCCGAGACCTTCGAATCCTTAGACATTTAAGTAACAAGTGTAATCACACCCAAACACAGACACACCGATTACACTATACTTTAACTTAAACTGAATAAAATTAAATAGTTTAGTTTAAAAGTCCCTACAAAAACACACACACTCCAAAGGGAAATGGAAGGGCCTGAAGGCCTAAGGATAGAACTATAAGTTCTTGTGGTAAAAAAAGAGTAAGGACAAGAAAGAAGGGATAGGAATCCTTTAAAATAAGGGGATACTGGATGGAAAAACTAATGTAAAGGGGTTTAGTAACTTCTTTTAAACTATTTTCTACACTCACCTGAAGCCGGTTGAAGCAACACGTCTCAATAGCTGTAGCGGCAAACGAGATCTGAGGTAATACACGCCTAGCATTGTGGGATATAAGGGGAGCCTCGAGCCGGTGGAACCAACTCTCGAGCTTTTAGAGTGGCCGAGTCAGAGTCGAGGTCGGCTCCGAACCCATCCAGCAAGAATGAAGGCGAGATAGACAACTTAACATAGTTGATTTAAAATCCTTTAATTTAGTTTTCCATACAGTTTCCCCTTACCTTAAAGGTCTTTGATCCCTTTAATCTAGTTTTCTCTAATTTTTTACCTTAAGAACTTATAGTTCTTCCCTTAGGCCTTCAGGCCCTCCCATTCCCTTGGAGTGTGTGTGTTTCTGTAGGGACTTTTATACAGTAAACAACTAATTTCTTAGTTTAAATTTCTATTTTTAGTTTTATAAGTGTAATCGGTGTGCTTGTGTTTGTGTGTGGTTACACTTGTTCCTTGTTATGTCCAAGGATTCGAAGGTCTCAGGCTTCAAGAAGTGTGACTCGTGCTGTCAGAAAATGTCTCTGACAGACGGTCACACTTCTTGTGTGTACTGCCTGGGACCTTTACACCTGCAGGACTCTTGTATTGTATGCCATGGCTTCAGCCCTAGAGTCCTGCAGGAAAGAAAAAACAAGCTCATCTTAAGGGGCTTGCTTAAGCCTGAGGGTCCCCCTACTGCTACTTCGGGTAAACCCTCTAAGGCTCATAGGTCCTCGACTCCAGCTACTGAGTCGACGCCTAAGGCTTTGAAGCCTACTACGACTTCGGCTCCGGCTGGAGCCGATGAGACTCGAACTGCTACTTCTGTGGTTCCCTCGGCTCCGACCGGAGCCGAGGCTTTAGAAATTTCTGAGTCGGCTTCGTTCAGACCATCGGAACCGACATCTAGAAAGAGGTCCAGGTCACCGTCCCTTGGCTCCGTTCATTCGGCTCCAGCATCTCCCTTGCTGTCTGAACGGAGCCATAGATCTCACTCCTCTAGATCATCGAGGCTTTCAGATCATGACTTTCAGAGGGTAGTGAGTCGACTTCTTAAGTCCGAGGCACTGGCCCAAATGCTTCAGAGCCCGACACATCAGTCGATGCTTGACCCTATTCCTCAAAATGTTCCTCCTCCAACTCCTTTGAGCTCGGAGCCGGGGCATTTCGGACCCGAGACTGTGATACCGTCGGAGCCGATACAATTGTCTTCAGCTCCGTCGTCGGCTCCGATTTCTTCCTTGGAAGAATCTCGGCGCCGGACTTCCCTCGTCGGCTCCGAGGGGGTGAGTGGCATCGGACCCTTGTCCGACCCCGCTCTCCCTCTTGGTGCTTCGGCGCTGGTGAGTTTGGCTCTGACATCGGCCTCAGAGCCATCGCTGTCGGTGCCGAGGGAGGTTTTCAGCTTTTCGGAGCGGGGACCTCTGGCTCTGCCTGACAGAGGTGCGTTCGAGGTCATGCAGAGTGTGTTGGAACCTGGTTCAACTCCACAGTCGGCTCCGTCCGTCCCTCCCTCTTCAGTGCCTCAGGTTATGTCTACTCACTCTCTCATCCCAGACCGCAGAGAGCCAGCTCCTCAAGAATCCCCTGTGGGATTTCATCCTCTTCCGAGGCCTCTCCTGAATTGGCAGGGGAGACCCCTAGGAAGAGAAAGTGTAAGAGGAAGCACATAGACTCACCTGAGTCTGTCACCTCTGACACAGATTTAGAGGATTCCGAGGGTTCCCCCTGTTCCCCTTCTGAAGATGTCTCCTTTGCAGACATTCTAGAGATCCTGAAACAGAGGGGAAATTGGCCAGCCCTTAACCCTTCGGAGGATGAATCTGTGTATCTTGAGGCGTTTGGCTCTCGCCCTTCCACCTCCTGGGTGTCCCCCCCCTTTGACCCCCTCATGCAGGTGGTAGCAAAAAAGGCTTGGACGGCTCCTGACTCTGTGGACCCCACCCCCAGGAGACCGTCAAAGTTTATCACAGCACCAGCAGATAAGCAATTTCTGACTAAGGGAGTTTCTGTGGATGCTATGGTGGTAGCTGCCGCCACTAAGAAGGAGCTAGCTGATCCTTCAGTGCCTATCCATCCTCCTAACAAGGAATCTAGGTCTATGGACAGGTACGGGAAGTGGATGTTTTCATCAGCGACCTTTGCTATGCGTTCGCTGAACTACCTCTGTCATTTTACTCGTCTCCAAAGAGACTTGATCAAGGAAGCGAGTGAGATGTTAAAGGATCCTACAGCTGCGGGTTTTCAGGATAAGATGAACGCTCAGCTGGCTACCCTAAATTCTATAGCTAACTACTCCATGCGCCTCCTCTCATATGCGGCTGATGGAGTGAGCAGAGCCGCAGGGACAGGTGTGGCCTTACGCAGGCATGCCTGGATGCGGTTATGCAATTTTGCGGACCCCTTTAAAACATCTTTCACTAATTCCCCGTTTGATGGATCATCCCTCTTTGGTCCTCAAGTGAAAGTGACCTTGACGAGGTGCGAGACGGATGGCAAAATTCTTTCTGCCGTCGGAGTCCGTTTTTCTACTCCTTCTAGGCCTTACCCCAAAGGCCAGAAAAGTGGAAAAATGTGGTTCCGCAAACAATCTCAAGGGACTTTGCCTGACGCACAGAGTCGGTTCCCCTCCAGAGGCAGAGGAGGGAACAACAATGGTAGACATCGCCCTAGGGGCAGGGGGGGGGTCCGCAGAACCAGGGCAATTGAGAAACTTTTTCTGATAAGCCCTTCCAGCATCCCTGAGGTGTTGCCCGACTGTCCACCTTCAGAGGCAGTCGGGGGAAGATTATCACTGTACCCAGAAGCCTGGCGATCCCTAACTCAAGACAAGTGGGTACAGTCCATCATTTCCGAAGGCTATTCCATTCCGTTCGTTCACATTCCAAACCAATCCAAAAAATCCCTTCCAGATGTTCCACCCGCTCAAAGGGATCTTGCAGCATTGGAAATTTCAAAGCAGCTTGCAAAAAGAGCCATTCAGCCAGTTCCAGCAGACCAGCAAGGATCTGGAATCTACTCCAGGTTCTTTTTAGTTCCAAAAAAACAGGGGACTAGAGACCAATTTTGGATCTCAGTATCTTGAAAAAGTCTGTCAAGAAAACAAGATTTCGGATGGTCACGCTACAGTCCATCCTTCCCCTATTGGGAAAGCAAAACTGGATGTGCTCTATAGACCTTCAGGATGCGTACTATCATATAAAAATGAACAGACACTCCAGAAGATTCCTCCGCTTCAGGCTGGGAACCAGTCACTTTCAATTCAGAGCCCTGCCCTTTGGACTCACCACTGCCCCCCGGGTGTTTACCAAATGCATGGCAGTGGTAGCTTCTCATCTGAGACGTCAAGGATTCCAAGTGTTTCCATACTTAGACGACTGGCTCCTCACAGCTCCTACCAAGCATCTTCTTCTGATTGCCAGAGACTATGCCTTTTGCATTTTTCAAAAGTTAGGTATCTCAATAAATTGCGAAAAGTCTGTTTTGTTGCCTTGTCGTGTTATTACCTTTATAGGTGCAAATCTAGATACAATCAACATGTCTGCAAGACTTACAGACCAAAGAATAGCAGACATACACAAACTGGTCTCTCTTCTATTCCACAGCAACAGAGTCAAAGTCAGATTGGTTCTAAAAGTACTGGGGATTATGGCGGCTGCTATCCCTCTACTTCTGTTAGCCAGATTTCACATGAGAATCCTTCAATGGATGCTCTTCACACAGTGGTCATACCAGCAACTTCCGATGTCTCACACCATTGTGATTACGCAAACATGCAGGAATCATCTTCTTTGGTGGATTTCTTCCCCCCAGCTCTTCCAAGGAAGACCCTTTGTTCTTCCTCCTCCGGTTGCTACTCTGACAACGGACGCCTCCCTGATCGGGTGGGGGGGGGCATTATCAGGGCAGAACAGTCCAGGGCATTTGGCAACCAAACGAACGCCACTTGCATATAAATGTTCTAGAGATGAGAGCAATGCTTTTAGCGTTGCAAGCCCTTCAAGACTCTCTTCCCTTGGGAACGATAGCAATTCAGACGGACAACATGTCTGTAGTGTGGTATATCAACAAACAAGGCAGAACCAAGTCCTACCCCCTATGTCAAGAAGCACTCAGACTGTGGCAATGGGCGATTTCTTCTCAGCAGTTTCTGATAGCAACGCACATTCCCGGGAAGTCCAATCTTATCGCGGACAAGTTGAGCAGAGCTATCCTCATGCCTCACGAGTGGTCTCTGAAAGATTCTATCTTGGAGAAAGTTTTTCTCAAGTGGGGTCAGTCTTGCTGCGACCTTTTTGCTACTCCCCAAAACAGCAAGTGCAAAGATTATTTCACCCTCTTCCCCTTACCAGGCCAGCCCAGCAGAGATGCTCTAGTCCAAGTTTGGCCCCGGGGACTTCTGTATGCATTCCCTCCTTTCCCACTAATCTCACAAGTGATACAGAAAGCTATCGCTCAGAAGGCCTCATTGATCCTCATTGCTCCTTACTGGCCTCAACTGGTTTGGTTCCCCTTTCTACATCAATTTCTGTTGGAGCAACCCTGGCATCTGGACCTAGTTCCAGATCTTTTGATCCATCAGTCGGGTCAGTTTCATCGCTCCCTCACATCTTTGAACCTCACTGCTTGGTTCCTCCAGTTCCTACCTTAGCCAGGCTTCCTCAAATATCTCACAATGTTCGAGATATTTTAATAGCTTCCCATAAATCTTCCACTCGAAAGATTTATCTTAGTAAGTGGAAACGTTTTGCCTATTGGGCTCAAGGAAGGGACTTAGATCCTTTCACTGCTCCCATCCAAATAGTTCTTGATTTTCTAGCTGAACTCTTTCACGCAGGTTCATCTCCTTCTACTCTCAAAGTCCAATTGGCAGCTATATCTAACTTTCATGTGGGCATTTCAGATTCTGCCATCATGTCTCACAAGCTTTGCAAAGCTTTTTTGAAGGGAGTTTTTCTACTCAGACCTCCTATAAGAAATCCTCCTCCTTCTTGGGACCTCAATTTAGTTCTCACTTCTTTGATTCTTCCCCCTTTTGAACCTGCAGCTTCCTGTTCATTGAAATTGCTATCCTGGAAGACTCTCTTTCTGGTAGCTGTTACTTCAGCTAGAAGGGTCTCAGAACTTCATGCACTCAGCTGTCGACCACCATATCTATTGTTTCATAAAGACAGGGTATCCTTACGAACCAATCCGTCTTTTTTACCTAAAGTAGCCTCTGCGTCTAACCTAAATCAAAGCATTGACCTCCCTGTGTTTTTTCCTAATTTTTCTAACAGGTCTGAACAGAAATTGCATTGGCTAGATGTTCATCGTCAGTTAAGGTAGTATTTGGATAGGACCAAACAATTCAGAAAAACTGACCAGTTGTTTGTCTCTTATGCAGAAGGCAGAAAGGGACTTTCAGTTTCAAAGGTATCACTATCCAGATGGCTAACATCTCTGATTTCCCTTGTTTATGAAATTAGGCACCAAAAGCTGCCTAACAAACCTAAGGCCCACTCCACCAGAGCTTTGGCTACTTCTATAGCCTTCCAAGACAGGCTGCCTATTGACACCATTTGTGCAGCGGCTACTTGGGCTACTCCTCACACTTTCATTTCACATTATAAGTTGGATTTAGCTTCTAGACATAGAGCTAACTTTGGTGCCACTGTTCTCAAAAGTCTGTTCCGATAGGCCACCCGGGACAAGGTGCTAGGACGGTCCCATCCAGCAAGAATGAAGAGATAGATAACTTTACATATAGAAGTTATGTTCTTAGCATGACGTTCCATGTTAGTTGTCTTCTTCTCGCCTTCTTTCTTGCGTCCCACCCTCCTTCCCCCTGGCCTGGACAGACCTAGAGGAGTTTGATTGTGACCTCTCTTTCTACCACCTCTATTGCTATAGGTATATGCTCTGCTGTGCATATATTCCTGGATCAGGCTTCAGGTCACCTTCTTCCTTCCTTTTTATAGAGGTGGGTTCTCCCTTTCCAGTAGTTCTGGTTTTATTATTAGCTGGGCCTAGCTTACAAACGAGATCTGAGGTAATACACGCCTAGCATTGTGGGATATAAGGGGAGCCTCGAGCCGGTGGAACCAACTCTTGAGCTTTTAGAGTGGCCAAGTCGGAGCCGAGGTCGGCTCCGAACCCATCCAGCAAGAAAGAAGGCGAGAAGAAGACAACTAACATGGAACGTTATGGTAAGAACATAACTTCTATTTACTATCTTTGACAGACAAAATTACTTCTTTACACTCCAAAACAATAATAAAACAAATCCACAGAAATTCTGGAAAGGAATCTCTACCCTCCTTAACCCCAGCAAGCCACACACCCCTACCCCTGACCCAAATGCCCCAGAATTAGACTTGGCTACTCAATTTAACTCCTTCTTCATTGAATCTATTAGCAAACTAACTTCCTCTTTTCCTACTTCCACCTTACCATCCAATACACCCCCCACCCTCTCCTGCCAACAATCCACCCTGCACTTCTGCTCCTTCCTCATTCCCATCTACTCACTCTATATCCCCCAACTCTTCTCCTACTCTAACTTCCTCATCATCCTTACCATCATCAAATACTCTCTCTCTCCACTCAGCTCTATTCTCATTAAAACCTATACCCACTTCTACAATAAAGAAACTCCTTCAAAAATTGAAGCCTTGCACTAATGCACCTGATAACATCCCCTCTTACTTCCTAAGCATAGCTGCTGAAGCAATTGCCTATCCCATAAGCATTCTCATCAACCGCTCAATCCTGGAATGTACAGTGCCCCAACTCTGGAAACAAGCCTATATCATTCCTCTGCATAAAGGCGGAAATAACTGCAATGTTAACAACTTCCGTCCCATTGCTATCCTGTCCCCCATTTCTAAACTTCTAGAAAAGTGTGTCCAACTTCAAGTACTACCACATCTTTTAGAGAATAACCTTCTTACCCATACACAACATGGCTTTAGGCCAAATCATAGCACCATGACAGCCCTCCTCTCCTATCTTGAAACTGTAAATAAAGCACGTGATTCTGGCCAAATTGTCTCTACCCTACTACTTGACCTCTCTAAGGCCTTTGATACTATCTCACACAGTCTGCTCTTAACTAAACTTTCCGAACTTAACCTTTCTCCCTCCTCTGTGAACTGGTTCTCCAGCTACTTATCAAATAGATACCAAGCTGTAAAATGGAAAAAGGCCACTTCCTCTTTCCTTAGTACCCCCACCAGAGTTCCCCAAGGCTCCATACTTGGTCCTCTTCTCTTTAACATATTTATAAACGATTTCCGTAAATCTATCCCATTCTCAAACATCATCCATTATGCTGATGATTCTACCATTATCTGCTCTGTCACATCTACCCCCATGCTCCAAAAGCTTACGCAAGAAGCTTTCTCAATTACTGAGCATTGGATGAAAATAAACCACCTAGCTCTCAACGCCTCCAAAACTAAACTCATGGTATTTACCCCCTCTAAAACTTCTCCCTTCGACACAAACACATTCTTGGTTACTAGTCAAAACAACTCATTTCTAGAACTGGTGTCTGAAACTAAGTTACTTGGTGTCCAAATTGATAACCAGCTTAATTTCAACTCCCATCTACAACTAAATATTAAAAAAACCCACCAAAAGCTAGATATGCTCTACCGTCAAAATCAATACCTCACAAAGACCTCTAAAATCACTTTCTCTTCTTCCTTTCTTATTCCCTCCCTTCTTTATGGAGCGCCACTCCTAACTAATCTTCAGTCCTCTCTAAAAAAACAACTTTCCTCTTGCTATAACAAAATCACCAAGTTCGCTAACAGCCACAGGTCTTCCACCCACCACTGTTCCTCTCTCCAAAAACTAAATTGGCTTGAACTACCAAATCAGCTCAACTATATTCAGCTAACCCTAGCCCATAAGCTCATTAACAACCCCTCTCTTTGTCCCTCCCTGTCTTCTGCTTTTAAGTTGCACCTACCTGACAGAGTCTTAAGGTCAAACAATCAAAACCTATTAGAAGTACATAAACCAACTTGTCCCCCAGGCAAGCCCTACTATCCTTTAACCTAGCTCGTCTTTGGAACTCACTCCCACCATCCATTCGTACCATCTCTAATCATTACATGTTCAAAAAATCTCTTCACATACATCTTAAGTCCCAATGGGAATGCTCTTGCTCCCACCCATCATAAAAATATGGTAATCTTCATCTTCCATTCATTCACATGTCATTTGACTATGCCTATATAACTAATACTCCCTACAAAATAACTACTCTGTACTACAAAGCAATTCCACCTCTTTATAGCCCAAACACACCTCACATTTATTTTATTTTTTTTTACAAGATTGCATTGTTGAATGTATCTCAAATACGAATTCAATGTTTGTATTTTCTTTTACATTTGTATAAGTATCTTCAGTAATCTATTGTATGTTCCTTGTCTGTTTGTTTGTTTTTTGGAGCTTTTTCTATTGTATGTACCTAGTCTGTATGTTTGTTTTTTGGAGCTTTTCTCCCCAGGACTCCATTGAAAATGGGTTCTTTTAGGCCCAATGGACTATCCTGGTAAACCAACTGCAAATAAATAAAATAAATAAATAAATAAAATCCTCTAAGGCCAGCTATGAGATAACAATTGTACAGGACACTAAGGATAATCACAAGGCTTTCTTTACTGATGGTAGGAACCTAGGTGGGAATTCCCAGATATGCTCAGAATTAGTCCAAAATGACAAACAATACACCAAACTCACAGACATTGCCAACATCCGACCTGACAGGTTCAGTGCAAACCCCCTCCCCCACCAAAAGGCCAAATATCTATCCTAGCAGAGTTCTGGCCCCCTGACATCGCAGACGCTCAGGTAACAGCCAGCGTCTCCAAAGCAAAACACACAGCATCAATGGGACCAGATGGTGTCCCGGGCTGCATCCAACATGAAGTCCAAGAAGAATTGAACACCAAATAAAACTACTGCTCAATCTCAGCCTTACCACAGGATATGTACCCAAAGAGTAGTGTACAGCAACAGTGGTCCCTCTCCACAAAGGTGGTGCCTGAATGGATACTGCAAACTATCACCCCAGAATCCTGACAAGCTTGGTCTGCAAAGCTATGGAAAGGATCATCATGGACCTCAGAAATAAAGATATTGGGGACCTACAGACATTGGACCCTACCCAGTGTGGCTTTCTTAAGGGCAGATCCTGCCCCTTAAACCTGGTTGAGTCATTTGAAACAGTCACCAAGGCCATTGATGAGGGGAAGGTGGTCCACACAGCCTACCTGGACCTTGCAAAAGCCTTCCATACAATACCCCACTTGGTCATTATAGATAAGCTCACCAGCTTAAATATAAACCCCTATGTCACTAGATGGGTTGCAAACCAGCTCAAGGACAGAACTGACATGGTCAGAAATGCTGGAGATATGTCAGAGTACAAACCAGCTACAACTGGCATCCCACAAGGCTTGGTCCTGGGGCCCCCCTTGTTTGGTATATATTTCTCAGAGGTACAGGTCAACATGGAAGGACTGTGCCTGAACAAGTTTGCAGATGACTACAAACTGGGCGCCATATCTGACCCTCCTGCTAACACAAGCATCCTACAAAAGGGCCTCATAGAAACAGACAACTGGTGCCAGAGCCATGTCATCAAGCTAAACGCAAAAAAGTGTATAGTCATCCCCTATGGAAAAACAGTAAGTGCCCACCAATTACCACATAGGTGGTAACCCATTAAGTACAGAAGAAGTAATAAGAGACATGGGGACACAAGTTGATAGAAATCTCACATTTGACAACCATGTGGCCATAGTGGTTATAAAAACATTTCATATACCCACCTAATCATGAAGGTAATCACATCTAGATCAGGGGATGTCATCGTGCCTCTTCAGTCATCCTTCATCAGGCTCACAATTGAGTACAATGCCCCTTGTGGGATGTACCTTAGCAGACACCTCCACCAACTGGAAAGACACCAAAAGTACCTCACCAGGAGGATCAAAGTGCTCTTACGGATGCCATGTGCTGCCTGATTAAACAAACTGCAGCTCCACACAGTGGCATACTGCCTGCCCAGAGGTGATCTGTGCCTGATGTATAAAGCCATGTCCAACCTGAAATCAATGCACATGCTGCACCTTGTAAAATCTGAATCCCATTGAGCTATGCACATGAGAGACCTGAACCTCAGCACTGAAATAAATAGGACATGCTGTAGTGATTGATCCATAACCCAGAAGCTCCCTCCACCCTTGAGTAAATTCACAGTCCAGGTTAGCCAGAGAGTCCCTCATTGACTCTCTTCAAGAGGAATCTTGATGAGTGGATGGCAGATTGTAGGTTTACCCTGTGTATCACTTTTATGTCACAGTTAGACAGAGGCACAGTATACTAACCTTGAAAAATGTCATGGCAAACTCCAGTTAAAATGTGTGTTGAAGGACAAACACACTCTGATTAGGATAAGAAATGCCCTAGGGCACATAGCCTAGTGTTTGTCAATGTCCACCCAAGTTGCAGAATACACTAGTAATGTTGGACAAGCCTGGTTTAAGTAGGCCATAGCTGAACAAAATGCAACGTGGTCATACCTTAGTCTGGTGTGCTCAGTATGAATATTTAAAGCAGTGATAGGACTCAAACCCTGGATACTCTGCACCAGACTGAAAGGACTCAACCACCACACTATGACAATATTACAGTGTTTGGTCAGTATGAAAGATGTATGCAAACTGTCCCATGGAAACCCTGCAGGCACAGCATAATTCCTGTTGGGTTCAGGCACAAAGCAGTTGGGCAGTAAGAATACAACATGACTTCCAACACACACACTATAAATGTCAAATATTGTTAAAGTTCACACACAACCACAAATGTAGTGGACCTCTGATCTCAACATATGGAAAGGTCACACTAGCATGATCACACACTTTGATAAATGAGACATATGTCAGGCAACAAACCATGGAAAGCCTGAACTGGTCATGCTCACACACTTAGGCCATGTCTCAGTAGAGCAGTCGGCCACACATATCTGGCATTTGTATGTGTTAAGCCAGGAACCTCCCACAATACAGCAATCTGCCCAGTGCACACAGTTAAATGACAACAAAGACATAAGTAATATACTGGAACCCTGTCATGATCAAACATCTTCCACAGATACACAAGTTGTTCATAGAAACAGGGAAAGCTATAGCAATAAAGACCTGCAACCAGTTTATCAGAAACAAATATTGTGCATCCCAAACATAAACATATGGGTGCAGAGGTCGATACTAGGCTGTTTGCCCTAGGGAATACATAAGCCTAGCCAGAGTGTATTTGGTGTCTGCCTCCCCAGTACAGTAGACTACTGTGCCTTTGTAAAGTAGGTCACAGAAGGCACCGTTTAAGGCTAGTTTGATGTGCCTCTGTCAAGCAGGGACACAGTGGCTGGAGTTTGCTGGAAGAGGGTTGGCGAGGGGCTATGTCTAACATTAATTGGGATTCAATTCCAGACTGAAGGGAGCCTTATCTGTAGTGTCTGGGCAATTTCACTGTCAAAACTTGCAAGTGATGATTTTGAGGGATTGAAGTGTCTTGCCAATACTGTTCAGAGATGTCCTCCCTCTGTGGGATATTGCTCTGTTATGTATTAGCTCCCTCCTTCTGTTATACAGCTTATATATGGCTGGTGTCAACCAGACAGGTCTCTTGTTGTGGAGGAGTCTTGGTTTTATTTGGGATAGCATGATCAATAAAAACCTGCAGGTGCTCATAGAATGCATTTGTAAAGGATTCTGCAGATTGGGCTGTATAATCCTCCAGCACAGGGCCTTTGAAGTATTCCACCCCAGTCTTCACAAGTGCAAAGTCTGCTTTTGAGAAATACTTTGTTAGCAGTGATTTCCTTGCCTGGGGGTGGGGATGGGATATGGACATCCAGGGAAAGTTGGTTATGGTCAGATCTTAACAATGGTGGTCTACATCTGGTGTGGAACATAGAGTCCCCATGTTGGTGATGATCAGGGCCAATATGTATTCCCCCTTGTGGCTGTGGTGACTGGTTCTGCCATAGCACATGGATTCACAAATTGTAGTGGCTGTAGTGTGATGTTGTTGAGGCCTGAGTAGTTCCCCCAGTCAATATTCCTGTACCTGAAGTTAACCACTGTAATGGCATATGTGAACACCTTCATATCCTACACTGTTCCCAGGGAAGCCAAGTGTGGTTCCTGGATATGGGGGGGGGGGGTCTGAACTACACACCAAACCAAAAGGCAGTTTTGCACAATGGCAGTTGTATATGTATGGCCTGCCATGCTTAGTGCAGTGGTAACAACCCAGAGGTGTGTGCATCTGTGATGTATATGGATACACCCCCTGGTTGTGTTGTGTGTTACAAGTCCTGTCTTCATGAAGCATGATATAAAACATAACCAGGCAGTGCTGATGTGCATATGTGACCCTGAACTAGGCGTCTGTTAATGCATATATATTGTTATCCCCCATACTGAGGGATAGTAATAGATGTACATACCTCTTTGTAAAAACTGATGTCAGCACCCTATAAATAATGCAGGAGAAAAACCACCATTAAGTAATTCGAATAGTGCGATCTGCTAATGTGTCTCTTTCAAGTGTCATAATATAGTCAAGTATGGGTTTGAATCCTGCAAATGCTCAGTGTGTGTGTGTTGGGAGAAGCAGGATGTGTGCAATTCTCTTTGAAAGAAATGTTCCTTTTGACAACTGGAATAACACACTACATGATGTACATTCCTCTTTGTAAAGACTGATGATGTCAGCACCCTATAAGTACAGCAGGAGAAAAGACACCACCTAGTAATGCGAATAGCGTGCTGTGCTGATGCATCTTTCTCAAGTGTCATAACATAGTTAGATAGGGATTTGAATCCTGCAAATGCTCAGTGTCTGTTGGGGGGGCAGGGTGTGTGCAATTCTCTTTGAAAGAAATGTCCCTTTTGACAACTGGAATAACACACTACATGATGTACATTCCTCTTTGTAAAGACTGATGATGTCAGCACCCTATAAGTATAGCAGGAGAAGAAAAAACACCCAGTAATGCGAATAGCGTGCTGCGCTGATGCGTTTTTCTCTTAAGTGTCATAACATAGTTAAGTAGGGTTTTGAATCCTACAAAAGCTATGTGTGTGTTTGTCAATGTGTGGTAGGTTTTGCTTTTATTATTGTATGACATATAATTATAACAGTAATTTCAATGCACACATCAGGTATGTGTGTGCCACATACAGATATGTACCTGTTCCTATGTGTGAAGCCTGCCTCATATGAATACAGTTGTTACCTTTTCCAGCATGTGCTGCAGATTCCCAGACCGTTTGCCATACATGTATGTTGATGACAATGCAGGCTACTGCAGTGATCTGTGTCCCAGGCCAACTGGGTGACACACAGTCATGAAAGCTGTGATATATTAATGTGGGTGAGGGTTCATGTCTGGAGTATATGTCACACATGTTATAACACAGCAAAGTCTGTGAGTAATGGACATCCAGTGTAGGTGTATGGCAACTGTTGCTGATATGCATAAAGACACCTTCTTGCTTAGGTGATACACCAAGGGACTGCACAATACCTTTGGAAATGTGAATATCACAGGATAGACAAGAAAACACTTGTCCATATGTACACACCATTACCCATTCTACATGATGGGTGCTGCCACCTACACGGTACTATTGGAATACTATGTTAAGTACATGCTGATGACAAAGTTACAGTTGTGTTACAGTAATAGAGCATGGCTTGGACAACAGGTATCTGTCTGTATGATACCCTTGTGGTGGTCATGTGTGTCATGTGCAGAATGCATTGCAGGCCACTGTATGCATTTCCAGTCGTGGATAAACATATCCCTAGTGTGTTGGCAAGTACGTGAGACTGCTATATGGCAAACAGTATTCTTCCCAGGGATGTGTAGGGCTCAGTAAGAATGGCTACATGGTATAGTGTAGTACTGCAGGGATATCACTGACACTGGGTATCCTACATCTATGTATCAGTTGAGGATACATCATGTAATAGGTTCATAGGTTCATACTAGGCTATCTGCTCTACGGAGGTTATAAGCCTAGCCAGACTGTGTTTGGCTTTCGTCACCCATTTTAAATGAATTTTGCTATGGCCTTTTTCCAGGCTAGTATGCTCTGCCTCTGTGTAAAATGGGAAGAAACTGAGGGTAATGCTGCTCAATGCCAGAAGTCTAAATCTCAAAATGCACGCACTCGAGGCCCTTCTCAGTATGGAGAACATCGATGTCTGTGCTGTAACTGAAACCTGGTTCAAGGCTCCTGAGAGCACCCCGGCACTATTAGGTTTTACCTCATATCATGCGTTCCGGCCCCAAAACCCGGACCACACCACAAAAGGAGGGGGTGTATCCATATTCATAAAGGATACCCACACCTCCAGGTTGGTGGCAACGCATAAGCCGGAAACCATCCAGGTGCAACTAACCATAGGCAAAACTGCTCTACAAATTGTAGCATGCTACAGGCCACCCTCTCAAACTCAGGAACCCCACACAGCCTTCCTGAAGACACTGGAGGGTATAAATGTATCTCCAAACACCATCATATTGGGTGACTTCAACTACCCGAATATAGACTGGGAACATTACTCAAGCCCTAACTTTCTAGCCCAACGGTTCCTGGAGTTCATAAATTCAAATGCCATGGAACAGCTAGTCACTGTTCCCACGAGAGGAGAAAATATACTAGATCTCATTGTCACAAACATGGGGACAAAATGCTCCACACCGAAGTATATCCCTCATTGGTGAGATCTGATCATAAACTAATCTCACTGGAAATCCACATCCCGCCCCACCCCAAACAAAAGACCATAGTGAAGAACTTCTCTAAAGCAAACTTCACACTACTCAAGACTGGTGTGGTATCCTTCAAGGCCCCTGAGCCAGTGGAAACCACAACCCAAGCTGCGGAAGCCCTTACAAATGCCTTCTATGAACACCTCCAGGACTGCATGGATCAGGCAATCCCAAATAAAACCAAGACTCTTTCCACAAAGGGCAACGTCCAGTCTGGTGGACCCCAGCCATTAACAAACTTTACAATAAGAGGAGAAAGCTATTACATGATAGAACAAAATCCATAAAAGGGAAGTCACCCCTGATCATTATTAGTAAAAAATATGAGCACTCATAAAATCAACTAAGGCCAATTTTGAGAGAAAAATTGCCATGGATTCAAAGGACAATCATAAGGCCTTTTTCAGCTATGTTAGGAACCTGGGTGGAAACTCCCAGATATGCTCAGAATTAGTCCAAAATGATACAAAAATCACTGAACCCACAGACATTGCCAACATACTGGCAGACAGGTTCAGTGCAAACTTCACCCCTCTCCCCTAAAGGAGAGATAACTATCCCAGCCGAGTGTAGCCTCCCGGACATCTCAAATGCGCAGGTGAAAGCTGCTCTCTCTAAAGCTAAAAACACAGCATCAATGGGACGGATGGTGTCCCCGGCTGTGTGCTACACGAGCTAAATGAGGAATTAAACCCGCACATAAGGCAGCTGTTTAATCTCAGCCTTACCACAGGATACGTGCCCAAGGAGTGGCGACGGCAACTGTTGTCCCACTCCACAAAGGCGGCGCCTCTGGACCCTGGTAATTACCACCCATAAGCTTAACAAGTCTAGTCTGCAAAGCTATGGAGAGGATCATAATGGAGCTCATAAACAAAGATATAGGGGACTTGCAGACATTGGACCCAACCCAGTTTGGCTTTGTCAAGGGAAGATCATGCCTTTTGAACTTGGTCGATTTCTTCGAAACAGTCACCAAGGCCATTGATGAGGGAAAGGCAGTCCATACAGCCTACCTTGACCTTGCAAAGGCTTTTGACACAATACCCCACTCGGGTATTGTAGAAAAACTTACCAGCTTAAATGTAAACCCATATGTCACAAGGTGGGTTGCAAACTGGCTTAAGGACAGAACCCACAGGGTTAAAGTTGCTGGCGCTGTGTCAGACTCCAAGCCGGTCACAAGTGGTGTCCCACAGGGCTCGGTCCTTGGCCCTCTATTGTTTGGCATCTACTTCTCAGAAGTACAGGCCAACATAGGAGGACTTTGGCTGACAAAGTTTACAGACGACTGCAAACTGGGCGCCATAGTGGAAAGTGCATCAGACACGGATATCCTTCAGAAGGGACTCATGGAAACAGATAGCTGGTGCCAGAGCCATGGCCTGAAGTTAAACGCCAAAAAATGTATAGTCATACCCTTCGGGAAAACAAGGTAACCCCAAGCTACCATATAGGTGGCAATCCACTAAGCACAGAAGAGGTTATCAGGGACCTGGGGACCCAGGTTGACAGTGGCCTTTCTTTTGACACTCACATTGCTAAAGTGGTTAGAAAGACCTTCTACATTGCCCACCTGATCATGAAGGGATTCACATCCAGATCCAGTGAGGTTATTGTTCCCCTGTACTCTTCACTTATCAGACCAATGATCGAGTACAATGCCCCATTCGGGATGTATCTCACCCGACATCTGCAGCAATTGGAGAGACCCCAAAAGTTCCTCACCAAAAGGATAAAGGGACTCCAAAATCTGTCATATGCTGCCAGATTGAAGAAACTCCAGCTCTATTCAGTCGCATACCGTCTGCTCAGAGGTGACATGTGCCTGACATACAAGGCCATGTCCAACCCGAATTAATGGACATGCTCCACCTCAAAAATCCAAATCCACCAAAACCACTAGAGCAAGCGACTTAAACCTTAGCACGGATATAAATAGGATGTGCTGGAGGGATAGATTTATCACTCAGAGACTCCCTATGCTGTGGAATAAAATCCCGGTCCATGTGAGGCAGAGCACCTCGCTGACTATGTTCAAGAGAAATCTAGACCTGTGGATGGGAGATCGTAGGTTTACCCCGGGAATCATCTCTGTGTCACTGCTGGACAGAGGCACAACAAACTAATGGGCACAGTATTTTTTCATATAAGGGGTGGCGTAAGCCACAAAAATTTGGGCTAGGCTTATAAATGCCTTAGGGCAGATAGCCTAGTATAAACCTATGAACCTATGAACCTATGAACAGTGACACAGAAGTGAGACATTTTTGCTGAACCTGTCAGCAATGATGTTGGCAATGTATGTGGCTTGCGTGTATTCTTTGTCATTTAGGACTACTTTTGAGCATATCTGGGAATTCCCACCCAGATTCCGAACATAACTAAAGAAAGCCTTGTGATTATCCTTAGTGTCTTGTGCAATTATTCTCTTGAAGCTGGCCTTAGACGATTTTATGAGTGCCCATATTTTGTTCCAAATACTGATCAGAGATGCGTTCCCTTTGTGGGATATTGCTCGATCATGTAGTAGCTACCTCCTTCTATTGTTTTCTGTTATGTGGCTGGGGTCCACCAGAAAGGACACCTGTCTTTGGAGGATTGGGTCTTGGTTATATTTGGAATTGCATGATCTGTGCATTCCTGAAGGTCTTCATAGAATGCGTTTATAAAGGATTCAGCAGTGTGGGCTGTATTTTCCACAGGCCCAAGGGCTTTGAAGGATTCCACCTCGGTCTCGGATTTGAGGTGTGTGGAATTTGCTTTGGACAACTTTTTCACTGTGGTTTTCTGGACAGGGGCTGGGGTTGGTATGTGAATATACAGTGAGATTACTCTATGGTCTGATCTTACCAGTGAGGGATACACTTCTGGTCTGGAGCATAGAGTCCCCATGTTGGTGATGATCAGGTGCAGTATGATTCCCCTCTTGTGGGAGTGGTAACAAGTTGTTCCATAGCATTTGAGTTTATGAATTCTAGGAACCTTTGGCCTAGGGTGTTGGAGCTACAGTAATGCTCCCAGTCTATGTGTGGGTAGATGACGTTGCCCAATATAATGTTGTTTGGAGAGACCTTCATATATTCATGTGTTCTTAAGTAGGCCAAGTGGGGTTCCTGGGTTTAGGAGGGTGGTTTGTAGCAGGCTATGAACTGGAAGGCAGTTTTACCCACTGTTAGTTGCACGTGGATAGTCTGTGATGCTTCATGCTGTGGCACCAACCTGGGGGTGTGGGTATCCTTGACAATTATTGATACTCACCCTCTTTTGTAGTTAGTTCCATGTTTCGGGGCTGTAAAGCATGGTATGAGGTGTAACCTGGTAGTGCTAGGGTGCTCTTGGGAGCCTTGAACCAGGTTTCTGTTACTGCACAGATATCAACATTCTCCGTGCTGAGTAGAGTTTGGACTGCATGCATCTTGCGGTTTAGATGTCTGGCATTGAGTATCATTACTTCTAGTTTCTTATCCCTTGTGATACCTATGTAGGTGGGTTTGTGTTTTGAGCCTTACCACCAGAATGCAAACCATTGACATTGGTAAACCGTATGACCCACAGCATACTGTCAAACCATGTCATACATTCATGTGACCCCAGGTGAGACATATGTGTAGTACAACACAAAGTGGCCACCAATATGAACTACAATGTATGACTACTGTGTCACATGGTGCATGTCACCCTTGCCATGTGTGCACTACGCATCTACATGCAGAGAATGCAACTCCACCTTGTTCACAAATGTACACCTGCGACTGTGTGCTGCAAACATCACACATGTACTGTCCAGTCCGCAACACATGCAGACACAGGTACACACAACTGCCATGTGGCACATGTGCAGACATTACACTTTTGGAATTAACACTGGTGTATAAAAAACTACAATGACAATCATAGTGTTAATGCATCAGGCATGCTGGGATATACCCACAATGATATCATTACACTGTACTGTTAACAACATGATAATATTACTACAGTGCTATGTAGTCACCCTGTGCATCAGCACCATGCTATCCTGTTCCTGCATCAATGTTACAGATTGCAGGAGGTGGCACAGTTTCATCATATGCACAGGGTGTGTACTTGGTTTGTTAGAGTCTGCCATTGACACATCCAATTGACATGTATGTGTGTGTGTGTGTTAGTGAGGGACAACAGTCCAACATGGGGAAATGTTGATGCGGT